>NW_028132914.1:0-165000 GCF_964374135.1 Grampus griseus | reverse complement strand
ACCCTAACCCTAGCCCGAACCCTAACCCTAACCCTTCCCCGAAGCCTGACCCTCACCCGTCCCCTAGTCCTGACCCGTACGCTGACACTAACCCGCGCCCTCACACGTACGCTCCCCCTAAAGCGTTGTCGTACCCTCACCTGGACACTAAACCGTCCCCGTCCCCTAACCCTAACCCTAGCCCGAACACTAACCCTAACACATCCCCGAAGCCTGACCCTCACCCGTCCCCTAATCCTGACCCGTACGCTGACACTAACCCGCGCCCTCACACGTACGCTCCCCCTAAAGCGTTGTCGTACCCTCACCTGGACCCTAAACCGTCCCCGTCCCCTAACCCTAACCCTGGCCCGAACCCTAACCCTAACCCTTCCCCGAAGCCTGACCCTCACCCGTCCCCTAATGCTAACCCGTACGCTGACACTAACCCGCGCCCTCACATGTATGCTCCCCCTAATGCGTTGTCGTACACTTAGCTGGACCCTAAACCGTCCCCGTCCCCTAACCCTAACCCTAGCTCGAACCCTAACCCTAACCCTTCCCCGAAGCCTGACCCTCACACGTCCCCTAATCCTAACACGTACGCTGACACTAACCCGCGCCCTCACACGTACGCTCCCCCTAAAGCGTTGTCGTACCCTCACCTGGACCCTAAACCTTCCCCGTCCCCTAACCCTAACCCTAGCCCGAACCCTAACCCTAACCCTTCCCCGAAGCCTGACCCTCACCCGTCCCCTAATCCTAACCCGTACGCCGACACTAACCCGCGCCCTCACACGTACGCTCCCCCTAAAGCGTTGTCGTACCCTCACCTGGACCCTAAACCGTCCCCGTCCCCTAACCCTAACCCTAGCCCGAACCCTAACCTAACCCTTCCCCGAAGCCTGACCCTCACCCGTCCCCTAATCCTAACCCGTACTCTGACACTAACCCGCGTCCTCACACGTACGCTCCCCCTAAAGCGTTGTCGTACCCTCACCTGGACCCTAAACCGTCCCCGTCCCCTAACCCTAACCCTAGCCCGAACCATAACCCTAAACCTTCCCCGAAGCCTGACCCTCACCCGTCCCCTAATCCTAACCCGTACTCTGACACTAACCCGCGCCCTCACACGTACGCTCCCCCTAAAGCGTTGTCGTACCCTCACCTGGACCCTAAACCGTCCCCGTCCCCTAACCCTAACCCTAGCGCGAACCCTAACCCTAACCCTTCCCCGAAGCCTGACCCTCACCCGTCCCCTAATCCTAAACCGTACGCTGACACTAACCCGCGCCCTCACACGTATGCTCCCCCTAAAGCGTTGTCGCTCCCTCACCTGGACCCTAAACCGTCCCCGTCCCCTAACCCTAACCCTAGCCCGAACCCTAACCCTAACCCTTCCCCGAAGCCTGACCCTCACCTGTCCCCTAATCCTAACCCGTACGCTGACACTAACCCGCGCCCTCACACGTACGCTCCCCCTAAAGCATTGTCGTACCCTCACCTGGACCCTAAACCTTCCCCGTCCCCTAACCCTAACCCTAGCCCGAACCCTAACCCTAACCCTTCCCCGAAGCCTGACCCTCAACCGTCCCCTAATCCTAACCCGTACGCCGACACTAACCCGCGCCCTCACACGTACGCTCCCCCTAAAGCGTTGTCGTACCCTCACCTGGACCCTAAACCGTCCCCGTCCCCTAACCCTAACCCTAGCCCGAACCCTAACCTAACCCTTCCCCGAAGCCTGACCCTCACCCGTCCCCTAATCCTAACCCGTACTCTGACACTAACCCGCGCCCTCACACGTACGCTCCCCCTAAAGCGTTGTCGTACCCTCACCTGGACCCTAAACCGTCCCCGTCCCCTAACCCTAACCCTAGCCCGAACCCTAACCCTAATCCTTCCCCGAAGCCTGACCCTCACCCGTCCCCTTATCCTAACCCGTACGCTAACACTAACCCGCGCCCTCACACGTACGCTCCCCCTAAAGCGTTGTCGTACCCTCACATGGATCCTAAACCGTCCCCGTCCCCTAACCCTAACCCTAGCCCGAACCCTAACCCTAACCCTTCCCCGAAGCCTGACCCTCACCCGTCCCCTAATGCTAACCCGTATGCTGACACTAACCCGTGCCCTCACACGTACGCTCCCCCTAAAGCGTTGTCGTACCCTCACCTGGACCCTAAACCGTACCCGTCCCCTAACCCTAACCCTAGCCCGAACCCTAACCCTAACACTTCCCCGAAGCCTGACCCTCACCCGTCCCCTAATCCTAAACCGTACGCTGACACTAACCCGCGCCCTCACACGTACGCTTCCCCTAAAGCGTTGTCGTACCCTCAGCTGGACCCTAAACCGTCCCCGTCCCCTAACCCTAACCCTAGCCCGAACCCTAACCCTAACCCTTCCCCGAAGCCTGATGCTCACCCGTCCCCTAATCCTAACCCGTACGCTGACACTAACCCGCGCCCTCACACATACGCTCCCCCTAAAGCGTTGTCGTACCCTCACCTGGACCCTAAACCGTCCCCGTCCCCTAACCCTAACCCTAGCCCGAACCCTAACCCTAACCCTTCCCCGAAGCCTGACCCTCACCCGTCCCCTAATCCTAACCCGTACGCTGACACTAACCCGCGCCCTCACACGTACGCTCCCCCTAAAGCGTTGTCGTACCCTCACCTGGACCCGAAACCGTCCCCGTCCCCGTCCCCGTCTCCGTCCCCGTCCCCTAACCCTAACCCTAACCCTAACCCTAACATTAACCCTAACCCTAACCCTAAACCCTAACCCTAACCCTAACCCTAACCCTAACCCTAACCCTAACCCTAACCCCTAACCCTAACCCTAACCCTAACCCTAACCCTAACCCTAACCCCTAACCCTAACCCTAACCCTAACCCTAACCCTAACCCTAACCCCTAACCCTAACCCTAACCCTAACCCTAACCCTAACCCTAACCCTAACCCTAACCCTAACCCCTAACCCTAACCCTAACCCTAACCCTAACCCTAACCCTAACCCCTAACCCTAACCCTAACCCTAACCCTACCCCTAACCCCTAACCCTAACCCTATCCCTTCCCCGAAGCCTGACCCTCACCCGTCCCCTAATCCTAACCCGTACGCTGACACTAACCCGCGCCCTCACACGTACGCTCCCCCTAAAGCGTTGTCGTACCCTCACCTGGACCCTAAACCGTCCCCGTCCCCTAACCCTAACCCTAGCCCGAACCCTAACCCTAACCCTTCCCCGAAGCCTGACCCTCACCCGTCCCCTAATCCTAACCCGTACGCTGACACTAACCCGCGCCCTCACACGTACGCTCCCCCTAAAGCGTTGTCGTACGCTCACCTGGACCCTAAACCGTCCCCGTCCCCTAACCCTAACCCTAGCCCGAACCCTAACCCTAACCCTTCCCCGAAGCCTGACCCTCACCCGTCCCCTAATCCTAACCTGTACGCTGACACTAACCCGCGCCCTCACACGTACGCTCCCCCTAAAGCGTTGTCGTACCCTCACCTGGACCCTAAACCGTCCCCGTCCCCTAACCCTAACCCTAGCCCGAACCCTAACCCTAACCCTTCCCCGAAGCCTGACCCTCACCAGTCCCCTAATCCTAACCCGTACGCTGACACTAACCCGCGCCCTCACACGTACGCTCCCCCTAAAGCGTTGTCGTACCCTCACCTGGACCCTAAACCGTCCCCGTCCCCTAACCCTAACCCTAGCCCGAACCCTAACCCTAACCCTTCCCCGAAGCCTGACCCTCACCCGTCCCCTAGTCCTGACCCGTACGCTGACACTAACCCGCGCCCTCACACGTACGCTCCCCCTAAAGCGTTGTCGTACCCTCACCTGGACACTAAACCGTCCCCGTCCCCTAACCCTAACCCTAGCCCGAACACTAACCCTAACACATCCCCGAAGCCTGACCCTCACCCGTCCCCTAATCCTGACCCGTACGCTGACACTAACCCGCGCCCTCACACGTACGCTCCCCCTAAAGCGTTGTCGTACCCTCACCTGGACCCTAAACCGTCCCCGTCCCCTAACCCTAACCCTGGCCCGAACCCTAACCCTAACCCTTCCCCGAAGCCTGACCCTCACCCGTCCCCTAATGCTAACCCGTACGCTGACACTAACCCGCGCCCTCACATGTATGCTCCCCCTAATGCGTTGTCGTACACTTAGCTGGACCCTAAACCGTCCCCGTCCCCTAACCCTAACCCTAGCTCGAACCCTAACCCTAACCCTTCCCCGAAGCCTGACCCTCACACGTCCCCTAATCCTAACACGTACGCTGACACTAACCGACGCCCTCACACGTACGCTCCCCCTAAAGCGTTGTCGTACCCTCACCTGGACCCTAAACCGTCCCCGTCCCCTAACCCTAACCCTAGCCCGAACCCTAACCCTAACCCTTCCCCGAAGCCTGACCCTCACCCGTCCCCTAATCCTAACCCGTACGCTGACACTAACCCGCGCCCTCACACGTACGCTCCCCCTAAAGCGTTGTCGTACCCTCACCTGGACCCTAAACCGTCCCCGTCCCCTAACCCTAACCCTAGCCCGAACCCTAACCCTAACCCTTCCCCGAAGCCTGACCCTCACCCGTCCCCTAATCCTAACCCGTACGCTGACACTAACCCGCGCCCTCACACGTACGCTCCCCCTAAAGCGTTGTCGTACGCTCACCTGGACCCTAAACCGTCCCCGTCCCCTAACCCTAACCCTAGCCCGAACCCTAACCCTAACCCTTCCCCGAAGCCTGACCCTCACCCGTCCCCTAATCCTAACCTGTACGCTGACACTAACCCGCGCCCTCACACGTACGCTCCCCCTAAAGCGTTGTCGAACCCTCACCTGGACCCTAAACCGTCCCCGTCCCCTAACCCTAACCCTAGCCCGAACCCTAACCCTAACCCTTCCCCGAAGCCTGACCCTCACCAGTCCCCTAATCCTAACCCGTACGCTGACACTAACCCGCGCCCTCACACGTACGCTCCCCCTAAAGCGTTGTCGTACCCTCACCTGGACCCTAAACCGTCCCCGTCCCCTAACCCTAACCCTAGCCCGAACCCTAACCCTAACCCTTCCCCGAAGCCTGACCCTCACCCGTCCCCTAGTCCTGACCCGTACGCTGACACTAACCCGCGCCCTCACACGTACGCTCCCCCTAAAGCGTTGTCGTACCCTCACCTGGACACTAAACCGTCCCCGTCCCCTAACCCTAACCCTAGCCCGAACACTAACCCTAACACATCCCCGAAGCCTGACCCTCACCCGTCCCCTAATCCTGACCCGTACGCTGACACTAACCCGCGCCCTCACACGTACGCTCCCCCTAAAGCGTTGTCGTACCCTCACCTGGACCCTAAACCGTCCCCGTCCCCTAACCCTAACCCTGGCCCGAACCCTAACCCTAACCCTTCCCCGAAGCCTGACCCTCACCCGTCCCCTAATGCTAACCCGTACGCTGACACTAACCCGCGCCCTCACATGTATGCTCCCCCTAATGCGTTGTCGTACACTTAGCTGGACCCTAAACCGTCCCCGTCCCCTAACCCTAACCCTAGCTCGAACCCTAACCCTAACCCTTCCCCGAAGCCTGACCCTCACACGTCCCCTAATCCTAACACGTACGCTGACACTAACCGACGCCCTCACACGTACGCTCCCCCTAAAGCGTTGTCGTACCCTCACCTGGACCCTAAACCGTCCCCGTCCCCTAACCCTAACCCTAGCCCGAACCCTAACCCTAATCCTTCCCCGAAGCCTGACCCTCACCCGTCCCCTTATCCTACCCCGTACGCTGACACTAACCCGCGCCCTCACACGTATGCTCCCCCTAAAGCGTTGTCGTACCCTCACCTGGACCCTAAACCGTCCCCGTCCCTTAACCCTAACCCTAGCCCGAACCCTAACCCTAACCCTTCCCCGAAGCCTGACCCTCACCCGTCCCCTAATCCTAACCCGTACGCTGACACTAACCCGTGCCCTCACACGTACGCTCCCCCTAAAGCGTTGTCGTACCCTCACCTGGACCCTAAACCGTCCCCGACCCCTAACCCTAACCCTAGCCCGAACCCTAACCCTAACCCTTCCCCGAAGCCTGACCCTCACCCGTCCCCTAATCCTAAACCGTACGCTGACACTAACCCGCGCCCTCACACGTACGCTCCCCCTAAAGCGTTGTCGCACCCTCACCTGGACCCTAAACCATCCCCGTCCCCTAACCCTAACCCTAGCCCGAACCCTAACCCTAACCCTTCCCCGAAGCCTGACCCTCACCCGTCCCCTAATCCTAACCCGTACGCTGACACTAACCCGCGCCCTCACACG
This sequence comes from Grampus griseus, assembly GCF_964374135.1. Lineage (NCBI taxonomy): Eukaryota > Metazoa > Chordata > Mammalia > Artiodactyla > Delphinidae > Grampus > Grampus griseus. The sequence continues at coordinate 158,678 of NW_028132914.1, read as the reverse complement.
TACGCTCCCCCTAAAGCGTTGTCGTACCCTCACCTGGACCCTAAACCTTCCCCGTCCCCTAACCCTAACCCTAGCCCGAACCCTAACCCTAACCCTTCCCCGAAGCCTGACCCTCACCTGTCCCCTAATCCTAACCCGTACGCCGACACTAACCCGCGCCCTCACACGTACGCTCCCCCTAAAGCGTTGTCGTACCCTCACCTGGACCCTAAACCGTCCCCGTCCCCTAACCCTAACCCTAGCCCGAACCCTAACCTAACCCTTCCCCGAAGCCTGACCCTCACCCGTCCCCTAATCCTAACCCGTACTCTGACACTAACCCGCGCCCTCACACGTACGCTCCCCCTAAAGCGTTGTCGTACCCTCACCTGGACCCTAAACCGTCCCCGTCCCCTAACCCTAACCCTAGCCCGAACCATAACCCTAAACCTTCCCCGAAGCCTGACCCTCACCCGTCCCCTAATCCTAACCCGTACTCTGACACTAACCCGCGCCCTCACACGTACGCTCCCCCTAAAGCGTTGTCGTACCCTCACCTGGACCCTAAACCGTCCCCATCCCCTAACCCTAACCCTAGCGCGAACCCTAACCCTAACCCTTCCCCGAAGCCTGACCCTCACCCGTCCCCTAATCCTAAACCGTACGCTGACACTAACCCGCGCCCTCACACGTATGCTCCCCCTAAAGCGTTGTCGCTCCCTCACCTGGACCCTAAACCGTCCCCGTCCCCTAACCCTAACCCTAGCCCGAACCCTAACCCTAACCCTTCCCCGAAGCCTGACCCTCACCTGTCCCCTAATCCTAACCCGTACGCTGACACTAACCCGCGCCCTCACACGTACGCTCCCCCTAAAGCATTGTCGTACCCTCACCTGGACCCTAAACCTTCCCCGTCCCCTAACCCTAACCCTAGCCCGAACCCTAACCCTAACCCTTCCCCGAAGCCTGACCCTCACCCGTCCCCTAATCCTAACCCGTACGCCGACACTAACCCGCGCCCTCACACGTACGCTCCCCCTAAAGCGTTGTCGTACCCTCACCTGGACCCTAAACCGTCCCCGTCCCCTAACCCTAACCCTAGCCCGAACCCTAACCTAACCCTTCCCCGAAGCCTGACCCTCACCCGTCCCCTAATCCTAACCCGTACTCTGACACTAACCCGCGCCCTCACACGTACGCTCCCCCTAAAGCGTTGTCGTACCCTCACCTGGACCCTAAACCGTCCCCGTCCCCTAACCCTAACCCTAGCCCGAACCCTAACCCTAATCCTTCCCCGAAGCCTGACCCTCACCCGTCCCCTTATCCTAACCCGTACGCTAACACTAACCCGCGCCCTCACACGTACGCTCCCCCTAAAGCGTTGTCGTACCCTCACATGGATCCTAAACCGTCCCCGTCCCCTAACCCTAACCCTAGCCCGAACCCTAACCCTAACCCTTCCCCGAAGCCTGACCCTCACCCGTCCCCTAATGCTAACCCGTATGCTGACACTAACCCGTGCCCTCACACGTACGCTCCCCCTAAAGCGTTGTCGTACCCTCACCTGGACCCTAAACCGTACCCGTCCCCTAACCCTAACCCTAGCCCGAACCCTAACCCTAACACTTCCCCGAAGCCTGACCCTCACCCGTCCCCTAATCCTAAACCGTACGCTGACACTAACCCGCGCCCTCACACGTACGCTTCCCCTAAAGCGTTGTCGTACCCTCAGCTGGACCCTAAACCGTCCCCGTCCCCTAACCCTAACCCTAGCCTGAACCCTAACCCTAACCCTTCCCCGAAGCCTGATGCTCACCCGTCCCCTAATCCTAACCCGTACGCTGACACTAACCCGCGCCCTCACACATACGCTCCACCTAAAGCGTTGTCGTACCCTCACCTGGACCCTAAACCGTCCCCGTCCCCTAACCCTAACCCTAGCCCGAACCCTAACCCTAACCCTTCCCCGAAGCCTGACCCTCACCCGTCCCCTAATCCTAACCCGTACGCTGACACTAACCCGCGCCCTCACACGTACGCTCCCCCTAAAGCGTTGTCGTACCCTCACCTGGACCCGAAACCGTCCCCGTCCCCGTCCCCGTCTCCGTCCCCGTCCCCTAACCCTAACCCTAACCCTAACCCTAACATTAACCCTAACCCTAACCCTAAACCCTAACCCTAACCCTAACCCTAACCCTAACCCTAACCCTAACCCCTAACCCTAACCCTAACCCTAACCCTAACCCTAACCCTAACCCCTAACCCTAACCCTAACCCTAACCCTAACCCTAACCCTAACCCCTAACCCTAACCCTAACCCTAACCCTAACCCTAACCCTAACCCTAACCCCTAACCCTAACCCTAACCCTAACCCTAACCCTAACCCCTAACCCTAACCCTAACCCTAACCCTACCCCTAACCCCTAACCCTAACCCTATCCCTTCCCCGAAGCCTGACCCTCACCCGTCCCCTAATCCTTACCCGTACGCTGACACTAACCCGCGCCCTCACACGTACGCTCCCCCTAAAGCGTTGTCGTAACCTCACCTGGACCCTAAACTGTCCCCGTCCACTAGCCCTAACCCTAGCCCGAACCCTAACCCTAACCCTTCCCCGAAGCCTGACCCTCACCCGTCCCGTAATCCTAACCCGTACGCTGACACTAACCCGCGCCCTCACACGTACGCTCCCCCTAAAGCGTTGTCGTAACCTCACCTGGACCCTAAACCGTCCCCGTCCACTAGCCCTAACCCTAGCCCGAACCGTAACCCTAACCCTTCCCCAAAGCCTGACCCTCACCCGTCCCGTAATCCTAACCCGTACGCTGACACTAACCCGCGCCCTCACACGTACGCTCCCCCTAAAGCGTTCTCGTACCCTCACCTGTACCCTAAACCGTCCTCGTCCCCTAACCCTAACCCTAGCCCGAACCCTAACCCTAACCCTTCCCCGAAGCCTGACCCTCACCCGTCCCCTAATCCTGACCCGTACGCTGACACTAACCCGCGCCCTCACACGTACGCTCCCCCTAAAGCGTTGTCGTACCCTCACCTGGACCCTAAACCGTCCCCGTCCCCTAACCCTAACCCTAGCCCGAACCCTAACCCTAACCCTTCCCCGAAGCCTGACCCTCACCCGTCCCCTAATCCTAACCCGTACGCTGACACTAACCCGCGCCCTCACACGTACGCTCCCCCTAAAGCGTTGTCGTACCCTCACCTGGACCCTAAACCGTCCCCGTCCCCTAACCCTAACCCTAGCCCGAACCCTAACCCTAACCCTTCCCCGAAGCCTGACCCTCACCCGTCCCCTAATCCTAACCCGTACGCTGACACTAACCCGCGCCCTCACACGTACGCTCCCCCTAAAGCGTTGTCGTACGCTCACCTGGACCCTAAACCGTCCCCGTCCCCTAACCCTAACCCTAGCCCGAACCCTAACCCTAACCCTTCCCCGAAGCCTGACCCTCACCCGTCCCCTAATCCTAACCTGTACGCTGACACTAACCCGCGCCCTCACACGTACGCTCCCCCTAAAGCGTTGTCGTACCCTCACCTGGACCCTAAACCGTCCCCGTCCCCTAACCCTAACCCTAGCCCGAACCCTAACCCTAACCCTTCCCCGAAGCCTGACCCTCACCAGTCCCCTAATCCTAACCCGTACGCTGACACTAACCCGCGCCCTCACACATACGCTCCCCCTAAAGCGTTGTCGTACCCTCACCTGGACCCTAAACCGTCCCCGTCCCCTAACCCTAACCCTAGCCCGAACCCTAACCCTAACCCTTCCCCGAAGCCTGACCCTCACCCGTCCCCTAGTCCTGACCCGTACGCTGACACTAACCCGCGCCCTCACACGTACGCTCCCCCTAAAGCGTTGTCGTACCCTCACCTGGACACTAAACCGTCCCCGTCCCCTAACCCTAACCCTAGCCCGAACACTAACCCTAACACATCCCCGAAGCCTGACCCTCACCCGTCCCCTAATCCTGACCCGTACGCTGACACTAACCCGCGCCCTCACACGTACGCTCCCCCTAAAGCGTTGTCGTACCCTCACCTGGACCCTAAACCGTCCCCGTCCCCTAACCCTAACCCTGGCCCGAACCCTAACCCTAACCCTTCCCCGAAGCCTGACCCTCACCCGTCCCCTAATGCTAACCCGTACGCTGACACTAACCCGTGCCCTCACATGTATGCTCCCCCTAATGCGTTGTCGTACACTTAGCTGGACCCTAAACCGTCCCCGTCCCCTAACCCTAACCCTAGCTCGAACCCTAACCCTAACCCTTCCCCGAAGCCTGACCCTCACACGTCCCCTAATCCTAACACGTACGCTGACACTAACCGACGCCCTCACACGTACGCTCCCCCTAAAGCGTTGTCGTACCCTCACCTGGACCCTAAACCGTCCCCGTCCCCTAACCCTAACCCTAGCCCGAACCCTAACCCTAATCCTTCCCCGAAGCCTGACCCTCACCCGTCCCCTTATCCTACACCGTACGCTGACACTAACCCGCGCCCTCACACGTATGCTCCCCCTAAAGCGTTGTCGTACCCTCACCTGGACCCTAAACCGTCCCCGTCCCTTGACCCTAACCCTAGCCCGAACCCTAACCCTAACCCTTCCCCGAAGCCTGACCCTCACCCGTCCCCTAATCCTAACCCGTACGCTGACACTAACCCGTGCCCTCACACGTACGCTCCCCCTAAAGCGTTGTCGTACCCTCACCTGGACCCTAAACCGTCCCCGTCCCCTAACCCTAACCCTAGCCCGAACCCTAACCCTAACCCTTCCCCGAAGCCTGACCCTCACCCGTCCCCTAATCCTAAACCGTACGCTGACACTAACCCGCGCCCTCACACGTACGCTCCCCCTAAAGCGTTGTCGCACCCTCACCTGGACCCTAAACCGTCCCCGTCCCCTAACCCTAACCCTAGCCCGAACCCTAAACCTAACCCTTCCCCGAAGCCTGACCCTCACCCGTCCCCTAATCCTAACCCGTACGCTGACACTAACCCGCGCCCTCACACGTACGCTCCCCCTAAAGCGTTGTCGTACCCTCACCTGGACCCTAAACCTTCCCCGTCCCCTAACCCTAACCCTAGCCCGAACCCTAACCTAACCCTTCCCCGAAGCCTGACCCTCACCCGTCCCCTAATCCTAACCCGTACTCTGACACTAACCCGCGCCCTCACACGTACGCTCCCCCTAAAGCGTTGTCGTACCCTCACCTGGACCCTAAACCGTCCCCGTCCCCTAACCCTAACCCTAGCCCGAACCATAACCCTAAACCTTCCCCGAAGCCTGACCCTCACCCGTCCCCTAATCCTAACCCGTACTCTGACACTAACCCGCGCCCTCACACGTACGCTCCCCCTAAAGCGTTGTCGTACCCTCACCTGGACCCTAAACCGTCCCCGTCCCCTAACCCTAACCCTAGCGCGAACCCTAACCCTAACCCTTCCCCGAAGCCTGACCCTCACCCGTCCCCTAATCCTAAACCGTACGCTGACACTAACCCGCGCCCTCACACGTATGCTCCCCCTAAAGCGTTGTCGCTCCCTCACCTGGACCCTAAACCGTCCCCGTCCCCTAACCCTAACCCTAGCCCGAACCCTAACCCTAACCCTTCCCCGAAGCCTGACCCTCACCTGTCCCCTAATCCTAACCCGTACGCTGACACTAACCCGCGCCCTCACACGTATGCTCCCCCTAAAGCGTTGTCGTACCCTCACCTGGACCCTAAACCTTCCCCGTCCCCTAACCCTAACCCTAGCCCGAACCCTAACCCTAACCCTTCCCCGAAGCCTGACCCTCACCCGTCCCCTAATCCTAACCCGTACGCCGACACTAACCTGCGCCCTCACACGTACGCTCCCCCTAAAGCGTTGTCGTACCCTCACCTGGACCCTAAACCGTCCCCGTCCCCTAACCCTAACCCTAGCCCGAACCCTAACCTAACCCTTCCCCGAAGCCTGACCCTCACCCGTCCCCTAATCCTAACCCGTACTCTGACACAAACCCGCGCCCTCACACGTACGCTCCCCCTAAAGCGTTGTCGTACCCTCACCTGGACCCTAAACCGTCCCCGTCCCCTAACCCTAACCCTAGCCCGAACCCTAACCCTAATCCTTCCCCGAAGCCTGACCCTCACCCGTCCCCTTATCCTAACCCGTACGCTAACACTAACCCGCGCCCTCACACGTACGCTCCCCCTAAAGCGTTGTCGTACCCTCACATGGACCCTAAACCGTCCCCGTCCCCTAACCCTAACCCTAGCCCGAACCCTAACCCTAACCCTTCCCCGAAGCCTGACCCTCACCCGTCCCCTAATGCTAACCCGTATGCTGACACTAACCCGTGCCCTCACACGTACGCTCCCCCTAAAGCGTTGTCGTACCCTCACCTGGACCCTAAACCGTACCCGTCCCCTAACCCTAACCCTAGCCCGAACCCTAACCCTAACACTTCCCCGAAGCCTGACCCTCACCCGTCCCCTAATCCTAAACCGTACGCTGACACTAACCCGCGCCCTCACACGTACGCTTCCCCTAAAGCGTTGTCGTACCCTCAGCTGGACCCTAAACCGTCCCCGTCCCCTAACCCTAACCCTAGCCCGAACCCTAACCCTAACCCTTCCCCGAAGCCTGATGCTCACCCGTCCCCTAATCCTAACCCGTACGCTGACACTAACCCGCGCCCTCACACATACGCTCCCCCTAAAGCGTTGTCGTACCCTCACCTGGACCCTAAACCGTCCCCGTCCCCTAACCCTAACCCTAGCCCGAACCCTAACCCTAACCCTTCCCCGAAGCCTGACCCTCACCCGTCCCCTAATCCTAACCCGTACGCTGACACTAACCCGCGCCCTCACACGTACGCTCCCCCTAAAGCGTTGTCGTACCCTCACCTGGACCCGAAACCGTCCCCGTCCCCGTCCCCGTCTCCGTCCCCGTCCCCTAACCCTAACCCTAACCCTAACCCTAACCCTAACCCTAAACCCTAACCCTAACCCTAACCCTAACCCTAACCCTAACCCTAACCCTAACCCCTAACCCTAACCCTAACCCTAACCCTAACCCTAACCCTAACCCCTAACCCTAACCCTAACCCTAACCCTAACCCTAACCCTAACCCCTAACCCTAACCCTAACCCTAACCCTAACCCTAACCCTAACCCTAACCCCTAACCCTAACCCTAACCCTAACCCTAACCCTAACCCTAACCCCTAACCCTAACCCTAACCCTAACCCTACCCCTAACCCCTAACCCTAACCCTATCCCTTCCCCGAAGCCTGACCCTCACCCGTCCCCTAATCCTTACCCGTACGCTGACACTAACCCGCGCCCTCACACGTACGCTCCCCCTAAAGCGTTGTCGTAACCTCACCTGGACCCTAAACTGTCCCCGTCCACTAGCCCTAACCCTAGCCCGAACCCTAACCCTAACCCTTCCCCGAAGCCTGACCCTCACCCGTCCCGTAATCCTAACCCGTACGCTGACACTAACCCGCGCCCTCACACGTACGCTCCCCCTAAAGCGTTGTCGTAACCTCACCTGGACCCTAAACCGTCCCCGTCCACTAGCCCTAACCCTAGCCCGAACCGTAACCCTAACCCTTCCCCAAAGCCTGACCCTCACCCGTCCCGTAATCCTAACCCGTACGCTGACACTAACCCGCGCCCTCACACGTACGCTCCCCCTAAAGCGTTCTCGTACCCTCACCTGTACCCTAAACCGTCCTCGTCCCCTAACCCTAACCCTAGCCCGAACCCTAACCCTAACCCTTCCCCGAAGCCTGACCCTCACCCGTCCCCTAATCCTGACCCGTACGCTGACACTAACCCGCGCCCTCACACGTACGCTCCCCCTAAAGCGTTGTCGTACCCTCACCTGGACCCTAAACCGTCCCCGTCCCCTAACCCTAACCCTAGCCCGAACCCTAACCCTAACCCTTCCCCGAAGCCTGACCCTCACCCGTCCCCTAATCCTAACCCGTACGCTGACACTAACCCGCGCCCTCACACGTACGCTCCCCCTAAAGCGTTGTCGTACCCTCACCTGGACCCTAAACCGTCCCCGTCCCCTAACCCTAACCCTAGCCCGAACCCTAACCCTAACCCTTCCCCGAAGCCTGACCCTCACCCGTCCCCTAATCCTAACCCGTACGCTGACACTAACCCGCGCCCTCACACGTACGCTCCCCCTAAAGCGTTGTCGTACGCTCACCTGGACCCTAAACCGTCCCCGTCCCCTAACCCTAACCCTAGCCCGAACCCTAACCCTAACCCTTCCCCGAAGCCTGACCCTCACCCGTCCCCTAATCCTAACCTGTACGCTGACACTAACCCGCGCCCTCACACGTACGCTCCCCCTAAAGCGTTGTCGTACCCTCACCTGGACCCTAAACCGTCCCCGTCCCCTAACCCTAACCCTAGCCCGAACCCTAACCCTAACCCTTCCCCGAAGCCTGACCCTCACCAGTCCCCTAATCCTAACCCGTACGCTGACACTAACCCGCGCCCTCACACATACGCTCCCCCTAAAGCGTTGTCGTACCCTCACCTGGACCCTAAACCGTCCCCGTCCCCTAACCCTAACCCTAGCCCGAACCCTAACCCTAACCCTTCCCCGAAGCCTGACCCTCACCCGTCCCCTAGTCCTGACCCGTACGCTGACACTAACCCGCGCCCTCACACGTACGCTCCCCCTAAAGCGTTGTCGTACCCTCACCTGGACACTAAACCGTCCCCGTCCCCTAACCCTAACCCTAGCCCGAACACTAACCCTAACACATCCCCGAAGCCTGACCCTCACCCGTCCCCTAATCCTGACCCGTACGCTGACACTAACCCGCGCCCTCACACGTACGCTCCCCCTAAAGCGTTGTCGTACCCTCACCTGGACCCTAAACCGTCCCCGTCCCCTAACCCTAACCCTGGCCCGAACCCTAACCCTAACCCTTCCCCGAAGCCTGACCCTCACCCGTCCCCTAATGCTAACCCGTACGCTGACACTAACCCGTGCCCTCACATGTATGCTCCCCCTAATGCGTTGTCGTACACTTAGCTGGACCCTAAACCGTCCCCGTCCCCTAACCCTAACCCTAGCTCGAACCCTAACCCTAACCCTTCCCCGAAGCCTGACCCTCACACGTCCCCTAATCCTAACACGTACGCTGACACTAACCGACGCCCTCACACGTACGCTCCCCCTAAAGCGTTGTCGTACCCTCACCTGGACCCTAAACCGTCCCCGTCCCCTAACCCTAACCCTAGCCCGAACCCTAACCCTAATCCTTCCCCGAAGCCTGACCCTCACCCGTCCCCTTATCCTACACCGTACGCTGACACTAACCCGCGCCCTCACACGTATGCTCCCCCTAAAGCGTTGTCGTACCCTCACCTGGACCCTAAACCGTCCCCGTCCCTTGACCCTAACCCTAGCCCGAACCCTAACCCTAACCCTTCCCCGAAGCCTGACCCTCACCCGTCCCCTAATCCTAACCCGTACGCTGACACTAACCCGTGCCCTCACACGTACGCTCCCCCTAAAGCGTTGTCGTACCCTCACCTGGACCCTAAACCGTCCCCGTCCCCTAACCCTAACCCTAGCCCGAACCCTAACCCTAACCCTTCCCCGAAGCCTGACCCTCACCCGTCCCCTAATCCTAAACCGTACGCTGACACTAACCCGCGCCCTCACACGTACGCTCCCCCTAAAGCGTTGTCGCACCCTCACCTGGACCCTAAACCGTCCCCGTCCCCTAACCCTAACCCTAGCCCGAACCCTAAACCTAACCCTTCCCCGAAGCCTGACCCTCACCCGTCCCCTAATCCTAACCCGTACGCTGACACTAACCCGCGCCCTCACACGTACGCTCCCCCTAAAGCGTTGTCGTACCCTCACCTGGACCCTAAACCTTCCCCGTCCCCTAACCCTAACCCTAGCCCGAACCCTAACCTAACCCTTCCCCGAAGCCTGACCCTCACCCGTCCCCTAATCCTAACCCGTACTCTGACACTAACCCGCGCCCTCACACGTACGCTCCCCCTAAAGCGTTGTCGTACCCTCACCTGGACCCTAAACCGTCCCCGTCCCCTAACCCTAACCCTAGCCCGAACCATAACCCTAAACCTTCCCCGAAGCCTGACCCTCACCCGTCCCCTAATCCTAACCCGTACTCTGACACTAACCCGCGCCCTCACACGTACGCTCCCCCTAAAGCGTTGTCGTACCCTCACCTGGACCCTAAACCGTCCCCGTCCCCTAACCCTAACCCTAGCGCGAACCCTAACCCTAACCCTTCCCCGAAGCCTGACCCTCACCCGTCCCCTAATCCTAAACCGTACGCTGACACTAACCCGCGCCCTCACACGTATGCTCCCCCTAAAGCGTTGTCGCTCCCTCACCTGGACCCTAAACCGTCCCCGTCCCCTAACCCTAACCCTAGCCCGAACCCTAACCCTAACCCTTCCCCGAAGCCTGACCCTCACCTGTCCCCTAATCCTAACCCGTACGCTGACACTAACCCGCGCCCTCACACGTACGCTCCCCCTAAAGCGTTGTCGTACCCTCACCTGGACCCTAAACCTTCCCCGTCCCCTAACCCTAACCCTAGCCCGAACCCTAACCCTAACCCTTCCCCGAAGCCTGACCCTCACCCGTCCCCTAATCCTAACCCGTACGCCGACACTAACCTGCGCCCTCACACGTACGCTCCCCCTAAAGCGTTGTCGTACCCTCACCTGGACCCTAAACTGTCCCCGTCCCCTAACCCTAACCCTAGCCCGAACCCTAACCTAACCCTTCCCCGAAGCCTGACCCTCACCCGTCCCCTAATCCTAACCCGTACTCTGACACAAACCCGCGCCCTCACACGTACGCTCCCCCTAAAGCGTTGTCGTACCCTCACCTGGACCCTAAACCGTCCCCGTCCCCTAACCCTAACCCTAGCCCGAACCCTAACCCTAATCCTTCCCCGAAGCCTGACCCTCACCCGTCCCCTTATCCTAACCCGTACGCTAACACTAACCCGCGCCCTCACACGTACGCTCCCCCTAAAGCGTTGTCGTACCCTCACATGGACCCTAAACCGTCCCCGTCCCCTAACCCTAACCCTAGCCCGAACCCTAACCCTAACCCTTCCCCGAAGCCTGACCCTCACCCGTCCCCTAATGCTAACCCGTATGCTGACACTAACCCGTGCCCTCACACGTACGCTCCCCCTAAAGCGTTGTCGTACCCTCACCTGGACCCTAAACCGTACCCGTCCCCTAACCCTAACCCTAGCCCGAACCCTAACCCTAACACTTCCCCGAAGCCTGACCCTCACCCGTCCCCTAATCCTAAACCGTACGCTGACACTAACCCGCGCCCTCACACGTACGCTTCCCCTAAAGCGTTGTCGTACCCTCAGCTGGACCCTAAACCGTCCCCGTCCCCTAACCCTAACCCTAGCCCGAACCCTAACCCTAACCCTTCCCCGAAGCCTGATGCTCACCCGTCCCCTAATCCTAACCCGTACGCTGACACTAACCCGCGCCCTCACACATACGCTCCCCCTAAAGCGTTGTCGTACCCTCACCTGGACCCTAAACCGTCCCCGTCCCCTAACCCTAACCCTAGCCCGAACCCTAACCCTAACCCTTCCCCGAAGCCTGACCCTCACCCGTCCCCTAATCCTAACCCGTACGCTGACACTAACCCGCGCCCTCACACGTACGCTCCCCCTAAAGCGTTGTCGTACCCTCACCTGGACCCGAAACCGTCCCCGTCCCCGTCCCCGTCTCCGTCCCCGTCCCCTAACCCTAACCCTAACCCTAACCCTAACCCTAACCCTAAACCCTAACCCTAACCCTAACCCTAACCCTAACCCTAACCCTAACCCTAACCCTAACCCCTAACCCTAACCCTAACCCTAACCCTAACCCTAACCCTAACCCCTAACCCTAACCCTAACCCTAACCCTAACCCTAACCCTAACCCCTAACCCTAACCCTAACCCTAACCCTAACCCTAACCCCTAACCCTAACCCTAACCCTAACCCTAACCCTAACCCTAACCCCTAACCCTAACCCTAACCCTAACCCTACCCCTAACCCCTAACCCTAACCCTATCCCTTCCCCGAAGCCTGACCCTCACCCGTCCCCTAATCCTTACCCGTACGCTGACACTAACCCGCGCCCTCACACGTACGCTCCCCCTAAAGCGTTGTCGTAACCTCACCTGGACCCTAAACTGTCCCCGTCCACTAGCCCTAACCCTAGCCCGAACCCTAACCCTAACCCTTCCCCGAAGCCTGACCCTCACCCGTCCCGTAATCCTAACCCGTACGCTGACACTAACCCGCGCCCTCACACGTACGCTCCCCCTAAAGCGTTGTCGTAACCTCACCTGGACCCTAAACCGTCCCCGTCCACTAGCCCTAACCCTAGCCCGAACCGTAACCCTAACCCTTCCCCAAAGCCTGACCCTCACCCGTCCCGTAATCCTAACCCGTACGCTGACACTAACCCGCGCCCTCACACGTACGCTCCCCCTAAAGCGTTCTCGTACCCTCACCTGTACCCTAAACCGTCCTCGTCCCCTAACCCTAACCCTAGCCCGAACCCTAACCCTAACCCTTCCCCGAAGCCTGACCCTCACCCGTCCCCTAATCCTGACCCGTACGCTGACACTAACCCGCGCCCTCACACGTACGCTCCCCCTAAAGCGTTGTCGTACCCTCACCTGGACCCTAAACCGTCCCCGTCCCCTAACCCTAACCCTAGCCCGAACCCTAACCCTAACCCTTCCCCGAAGCCTGACCCTCACCCGTCCCCTAATCCTAACCCGTACGCTGACACTAACCCGCGCCCTCACACGTACGCTCCCCCTAAAGCGTTGTCGTACCCTCACCTGGACCCTAAACCGTCCCCGTCCCCTAACCCTAACCCTAGCCCGAACCCTAACCCTAACCCTTCCCCGAAGCCTGACCCTCACCCGTCCCCTAATCCTAACCCGTACGCTGACACTAACCCGCGCCCTCACACGTACGCTCCCCCTAAAGCGTTGTCGTACCCGCACCTGGACCCTAAACCGTCCCCGTCCCCTAACCCTAACCCTAGCCCGAACCCTAACCCTAACCCTTCCCCGAAGCCTGACCCTCACCCGTCCCCTAATCCTAACCCGTACGCTGACACTAACCCGCGCCCTCACACGTACGCTCCCCCTAAAGCGTTGTCGTACCCTCACCTGGACCCTAAACCGTCCCCGTCCCCTAACCCTAACCCTAGCCCGAACCCTAACCCTAACCCTTCCCCGAAGCCTGACCCTCACCAGTCCCCTAATCCTAACCCGTACGCTGACACTAACCCGCGCCCTCACACGTACGCTCCCCCTAAAGCGTTGTCGTACCCTCACCTGGACCCTAAACCGTCCCCGTCCCCTAACCCTAACCCTAGCCCGAACCCTAACCCTAACCCTTCCCCGAAGCCTGACCCTCACCCGTCCCCTAATCCTGACCCGTACACTGACACTAACCCGCGCCCTCACACGTACGCTCCCCCTAAAGCGTTGTCGTACCCTCACCTGGACACTAAACCGTCCCCGTCCCCTAACCCTAACCCTAGCCCGAACACTAACCCTAACACATCCCCGAAGCCTGACCCTCACCCGTCCCCTAATCCTGACCCGTACGCTGACACTAACCCGCGCCCTCACACGTACGCTCCCCCTAAAGCGTTGTCGTACCCTCACCTGGACCCTAAACCGTCCCCGTCCCCTAACCCTAACCCTAGCCCGAACCCTAACCCTAACCCTTCCCCGAAGCCTGACCCTCACCCGTCCCCTAATCCTGACCAGTACGCTGACACTAACCCGCGCCCTCACACGTACGCTCCCCCTAAAGCGTTGTCGTACCCTCACCTGGACCCTAAACCGTCCCCGTCCCCTAACCCTAATCCTAGCCCGAAACCTAACCCTAACCCTTCCCCGAAGCCTGACCCTCACCAGTCCCCTAATCCTGACCCGTACGCTGACACTAACCCGCGCCCTCACACGTACGCTCCCCCTAAAGCGTTGTCGTACCCTCACCTGGACCCTAAACCGTCCCCGTCCCCTAACCCTAACCCTAGCCCGAACCCTAACCCTAACCCTTCCCCGAAGCCTGACCCTCACCCGTCCCCTAATCCTAACACGTACGCTGACACTAACCCGCGCCCTCACACGTACGCTCCACCTAAAGCGTTGTCGTACCCTCACCTGGACCCTAAACCGTCCCCGTCCCCTAACCCTAACCCTAGCCCGAACCCTAACCCTAACCCTTCCCCGAAGCCTGACCCTCACCCGTCCCCTAATCCTAACACGTACGCTGACACTAACACGCGCCCTCACACGTACGCTCCACCTAAAGCGTTGTCGTATCCTCACCTGGACCCTAAACCGTCCCCGTCCCCTAACCCTAACCCTAGCCCGAACCCTAACCCTAACCCTTCCCCGAAGCCTGACCCTCACCCGTCCCCTAATCCTAACCCGTACGCTGACACTAACCCACGCCCTCACACGTACGCTCCCCCTAAAGCGTTGTCGTACCCTCACCTGGACCCTAAACCGTCCCCGTCCCCTAACCCTAACCCTAGCCCGAACCCTAACCCTAACCCTTCCCCGAAGCCTGACCCTCACCAGTCCCCTAATCCTAACCCGTACGCTGACACTAACCCGCGCCCTCACATGTACGCTCCCCCTAAAGCGTTGTCGTACCCTCACCTGGACCCTAAACCGTCCCCGTCCCCTAACCCTAACCCTAGCCCGAACCCTAACCCTAACCCTTCCCCGAAGCCTGACCCTCACTCGTCCCTTAATCCTGACCCGTACTCTGACACTAACCCGCGCCCTCACACGTACGCTCCCCCTAAAGCGTTGTCGTACCCTCACCTGGACCCTAAACCGTCCCCGTCCCCTAACCCTAACCCTAGCCCGAACCCTAACCCTAACCCTTCCCCGAAGCCTGACACTCACCCGTCCCCTAATCCTGACCCGTACGCTGACACTAACCCGCGCCCTCACACGTACGCTCCCCCTAAAGCGTTGTCGTACCCTCACCTGGACCCTAAACCGTCCCCGTCCCCTAACCCTAACCCTAGCCCGAACCCTAAACCTAACCCTTCCCCGAAGCCTGACCCTCACCCGTCCCCTAATCCTAACCCGTACGCTGACACTAACCCGCGCCCTCACACGTACGCTCCCCCTAAAGCGTTGTCGTACCCTCACCTGGACCCTACACCGTCCCCGTCCCCTAACCCTAACCCTAGCCCGAACCCTAACCCTAACCCTTCCCCGAAGCCTGACCCTCACCCGTCCCCTAATCCTAACCCGTACGCTGACACTAACCCGCGCCCTCACACGTACGCTCCCCCTAAAGCGTTGTCGTACCCTCACCTGGACCCTAAACCGTCCCCGTCCCCTAACCCTAACCCTAGCCCGAACCCTAACCCTAACACTTCCCCGAAGCCTGACCATCACCCGTCCCCTAATCCTAACCCGTACGCTGACACTAACCCGTGCCCTCACACGTACGCTCCCCCTAAAGCGTTGCCGTAACCTCACCTGGACCCTAAACCGTCCCCGTCCACTAGCCCTAACCCTAGCCCGAACCCTAACCCTAACCCTTCCCCGAAGCCTGACCCTCACCCGTCCCGTAATCCTAACCCGTACGCTGACAGTAACCCGCGCCCTCACACGTAGGCTCCCCCTAAAGCGTTGTCGTACCCTCACCTGGACCCTAAACCGTCCCCGTCCCCTAACCCTAACCCTAGCCCGAACCCTAACCCTAACCCTTCCCCGAAGCCTGACCCTCACCCGTCCCCTAATCCTGACCCGTACGCTGACACTAACCCGCGCCCTCACACGTACGCTCCCCCTAAAGCGTTGTCGTACCCTCACCTGGACCCTAAACCGTCCCCGTCCCCTAACCCTAACCCTAGCCCGAACCCTAACCCTAAACCTTCCCCGAAGCCTGACCATCACCCGTCCCCTAATCCTAACCCGTACGCTGACACTAACCTGTGCCCTCACACGTACGCTCCCCCTAAAGCGTTGTCGTAACCTCACCTGGACCCTAAACCGTCCCCGTCCACTAGCCCTAACCCTAGCCCGAACCCTAACCCTTACCCTTCCCCGAAGCCTGACCCTCACCCGTCCCGTAATCCTAACCCGTACGCTGACACTAACCCGCGCCCTCACACGTAGGCTCCCCCTAAAGCGTTGTCGTACCCTCACCTGGACCCTAAACCGTCCCCGTCCCCTAACCCTAACCCTAGCCCGAACCCTAACCCTAACCCTTTCCCGAAGCCTGACCCTCACCCGTCCCCTAATCCTGACCCGTACGCTGACACTAACCCACGCCCTCACACGTACGCTCCCCCTAAAGCGTTGTCGTACCCTCAACTGGACCCTAAACCGTCCCCGTCCCATAACCCTAACCCTAGCCCGAACCCTAACCCTAACCCTTCCCCGAAGCCTGACCCTCACCCGTCCCCTAATCCTAACCCGTACGCTGACACTAACCCGCGCCCTCACACGTACGCTCCCCCTAAAATGTTGTCGTACCCTCACCTGGACCCTAAACCGTCCCCGTCCCCTAACCCTAACCCTAGCCCGAACCCTAACCCTAAACCTTCCCCGAAGCCTGACCCTCACCCGTCCCCTAATCCTGACCCGTACGCTGACACTAACCCACGCCCTCACACGTACGCTCCCCCTAAAGCGTTGTCGTACCCTCAACTGGACCCTAAACCGTCCCCGTCTCCTAACCCTAACCCTAGCCCGAACCCTAACCCTAACCCTTCCCCGAAGCCTGACCCTCACCCGTCCCCTAATCCTAACCCGTACGCTGACACTAACCCGCGCCCTCACACGTACGCTCCCCCTAAAGCGTTGTCGTACCCTCACCTGGACCCTAAACCGTCCCCGTCCCCTAACCCTAACCCTAGCCCAAACCCTAACCCTAACCCTTCCCCGAAGCCTGACCCTCACCCGTCCCCTAATCCTGACCCGTACGCTGACACTAACCCGTGCCCTCACACGTACGCTCCCCCTAAAGCGTTGTCGTACCCTCACCTAACCCTAAACCGTCCCCGTCCCCTAACCCTAACCCTAGCCCGAACCCTAACCCTAACCCTTCCCCGAAGCCTGACCCTCACCCGTCCCCTAATCCTAACCCGTACGCTGACACTAACCCGCGCCCTCACACGTACGCTCCCCCTAAAGTGTTGTCGTACCCTCACCTGGACCCTAAACCGTCCCCGTCCCCTAACCCTAACCCTAGCCCGAACCCTAACCCTAACCCTTCCCCGAAGCCTGACCCTCACCCGTCCCCTAATCCTAACCCGTACGCTGACACTAACCCGCGCCCTCACACGTACGCTCCCCCTAAAGCGTTGTCGTACCCTCACCTGGACCCTAAACCGTCCCCGTCCCCTAACCCTAACCCTAGCCCGAACCCTAACCCTAACCCTTCCCCGAAGCCTGACCCTCACCCGTCCCCTAATCCTGACCCGTACGCTGACACTAACCCGTGCCCTCACACGTACGCTCCCCCTAAAGCGTTGTCGTACCCTCACCTGACCCTAAACCGTCCCCGTCCCCTAACCCTAACCCTAGCCCGAACCCTAACCCTAACCCTTCCCCGAAGCCTGACCCTCACCCGTCCCCTAATCCTAACCCGTACGCTGACACTAACCCGCGCCCTCACACGTACGCTCCCCCTAAAGTGTTGTCGTACCCTCACCTGGACCCTAAACCGTCCCCGTCCCCTAACCCTAACCCTAGCCCGAACCCTAACCCTAACCCTTCCCCGAAGCCTGACCCTCACCCGTCCCCTAATCCTAACCCGTACGCTGACACTAACCCGCGCCCTCACACGTAGGCTCCCCCTAAAGCGTTGTCGTACCCTCACCTGGACCCTAAACCGTCCCCGTCCCCTAACCCTAACCCTAGCCCGAACCCTAACCCTAACCCTTCCCCGAAGCCTGACCCTCACCCGTCCCCTAATCCTGACCCGTACGCTGACACTAACCCGCGCCCTCACACGTACGCTCCCCCTAAAGCGTTGTCGTACCCTCACCTGGACCCTAAACCGTCCCCGTCCCCTAACCCTAACCCTAGCCCGAACCCTAACCCTAAACCTTCCCCGAAGCCTGACCATCACCCGTCCCCTAATCCTAACCCGTACGCTGACACTAACCTGTGCCCTCACACGTACGCTCCCCCTAAAGCGTTGTCGTAACCTCACCTGGACCCTAAACCGTCCCCGTCCACTAGCCCTAACCCTAGCCCGAACCCTAACCCTAACCCTTCCCCGAAGCCTGACCCTCACCCGTCCCGTAATCCTAACCCGTACGCTGACACTAACCCGCGCCCTCACACGTAGGCTCCCCCTAAAGCGTTGTCGTACCCTCACCTGGACCCTAAACCGTCCCCGTCCCCTAACCCTAACCCTAGCCCGAACCCTAACCCTAACCCTTCCCCGAAGCCTGACCCTCACCCGTCCCCTAATCCTGACCCGTACGCTGACACTAACCCGCGCCCTCACACGTACGCTCCCCGTAAAGCGTTGTCGTACCCTCAACTGGACCCTAAACCGTCCCCGTCCCCTAACCCTAACCCTAGCCCGAACCCTAACCCTAACCCTTCCCCGAAGCCTGACCCTCACCCGTCCCCTAATCCTAACCCGTACGCTGACACTAACCCGCGCCCTCAAACGTACGCTCCCCCTAAAGTGTTGTCGTACCCTCACCTGGACCCTAAACCGTCCCCATCACCTAACCCTAACCCTAGTCCGAACCCTAAACCTAAACCTTCCCCGAAGCCTGACCCTCACCCGTCCCCTAATCCTGACCCGTACGCTGACACTAACCCGCGCCCTCACACGTACGCTCCCCCTAAAGCTTTGTCGTACCCTCAACTGGACCCTAAACCGTCCCCGTCCCCTAACCCTAACCCTAGCCCGAACCCTAACCCTAACCCTTCCCCGAAGCCTGACCCTCACCCGTCCCCTAATCCTAACCCGTACGCTGACACTAACCCGCGCTCTCACACGTACGCTCCCCCTAAAGCGTTGTCGTACCCTCACCTGGACCCTAAACCGTCCCCGTCCCCTAACCCTAACCCTAGCCCGAACCCTAACCCTAACCCTTCCCCGAAGCCTGACCCTCACCCGTCCCCTAATCCTGACCCGTACGCTGACACTAACCCGTGCCCTCACACGTATGCTCCCCCTAAAGCGTTGTCGTACCCTCACCTGACCCTAAACCGTCCCCGTCCCCTAACCCTAACCCTAGCCCGAACCCTAACCCTAACAATTCCCCGAAGCCTGACCCTCACCCGTCCCCTAATCCTAACCCGTACGCTGACACTAACCCGCGCCCTCACACGTACGCTCCCCCTAAAGCGTTGTCGTACCCTCACCTGGACCCTAAACCGTCCCCGTCCCCTAACCCTAACTCTAGCCCGAACCCTAACCCTAACCCTTCCCCGAAGCCTGACCCTCACCCGTCCCCTAATCCTAACCCGTACGCTGACACTAACCCGCGCCCTCACACATACGCTCCCCCTAAAGCGTTGTCGTACCCTCACCTGGATCCTAAACCGTCCCCGTCCCCTAACCCTAACCCTAGCCCGAACCCTAACCCTAACCCTTCCCCGAAGCCTGACCCTCACACGTCCCCTAAGCCTAACCCGTACGCTGACACTAACCCGCGCCCTCACACGTACGCTCCCCCTAAAGCGTTGTCGTACCCTCACCTAAACCCTAAACCGTCCCCGTCCCCTAACCCTAACCCTAGCCCGAACCCTAACCCTAACACTTCCCCGAAGCCTGACCCTCACCCGTCCTCTAATCCTAACACGTACGCTGTCACTAAACCGCGCCCTCACACGTACGCTCCCCCTAAATCGTTGTCGTACCCTCAAGTGGACCCTAAACCGTCCCCGTCCCCTAACCCTAACCCTAGCCCGAACCCTAACCCTAACCCTTCCCCGAAGCCTGACCCTCACCCTTCCCCTAATCCTAACCCGTACGCTGACACTAACCCGCGCCCTCACACGTACGCTCCCCCTAAAGCGTTGTCGTACCCTCACCTGGACCCTAAACCGTCCCCGTCCCCTAACCCTAACCCTAGCCCGAACCCTAACCCTAACCCTTCCCCGAAGCCTGACCCTCCCCCGACCCCTAATCCTAACCCGTACGCTGACACTAACCCGCGCCCTCACACGTACGCTCTCCCTAAAGCGTTGTCGTACCCTCACCTGGACCCTAAACCGTCCCCGTCCCCTAACCCTAACCCTAGCCCGAACCCTAACCCTCACCCTTCCCCGAAGCCTGACCCTCACCCGTCCCCTAATCCTGACCCGTACGCTGACACTAACCCGCTCCCTCACACGTACGCTCCCCCTAAAGCGTTGTCGTACCCTCACCTAAACCCTAAACCGTCCCCGTCCCCTAACCCTAACCCTAGCCCGAACCCTAACCCTAACAATTCCCCGAAGCCTGACCCTCACCCGTCCTCTAATCCTAACACGTACGCTGTCACTAAACCGCGCCCTCACACGTACGCTCCCCCTAAAGCGTTGTCGTACCCTCAAGTGGACCCTAAACCGTCCCCGTCCCCTAAACCTAACCCTAGCCCGAACCCTAACCCTAACCCTTCCCCGAAGCCTGACCCTCACCCGTCCCCTAATCCTAACCCGTACGCTGACACTAACCCGCGCCCTCACACGTACGCTCCCCCTAAAGCGTTTTCGTACCCTCACCTGGACCCTAAACCGTCCCCGTCCCCTAACCCTAACCCTAGCCCGAACCCTAAACCTAACCCTTCCCCGAAGCCTGACCCTCACCCGTCCCCTAATCCTAACCCGTACGCCGACACTAACCCGCGCCCTCACACGTACGCTCCCCCTAAAGCATTGTCGTACCCTCACCTGGACCCTAAACCGTCCCCATCCCCTAACACTAACCGTAGCCCGAACCCTAACCCTAACCCTTCCCCGAAGCCTGACCCTCACCCGTCCCCTAATCCTAACCCGTACGCTGACACTAACACGCGCCCTCACACGTACGCTCCCCCTAAAGCGTTGTCGTACCCTCACCTGGACCCTAAACCGTCCCCGTCCCCTAACCCTAACCCTAGCTCGAACCCTAACCCTATCCCTTCCCCGAAACCTGACCCTCACCCGTCCCCTAATCCTAACCCGTACGCTGACACTAACCCGTGCCCTCACACGTACGCTCCCCCTAAAGCGTTGTCGTACCCTCACCTGGACCCTAAACCATACCCGTCCCCTAACCCTAACCCTAGCCCGAACCCTAACTCTAACCCTTCCCCGAAGCCTGACCCTCACCCGTCCCCTAATCCTAAACCGTACGCTGACACTAACCCGCGCCCTCACACGTACGCTCCCCCTAAAGCGTTGTCGTACCCTCAGGTGGACCCTAAACCGTCCCCGTCCCCTAACCCTAACCCTAGCCCGAACCCTAACCCTAACCCTTCCCCGAAGCCTGACCCTCACCCGTCCCCTAATCCTAACCCGTACGCTGACACTAACCCGCGCCCTCACGCGTACGCTCCCCCTAAAGCGTTGTCGTACCCTCACCTGGACCCTAAACCGTCCCCGTCCCCTAACCCTAACCCTAGCCCGAACCCTAACCCTAACGCTTCCCCGAAGCCTGACCCTCACCCGTCCCCTAATCCTTATCTGTACGCTGACACTAACCCACGACCTCACACGTACGCTCCCCCTAAAGCGTTGTCGTACCCTCACCTGGACCCTAAACCGTCCCCGTCCACTAGCCCTAACCCTAGCCCGAACCCTAACCCTAACCGTTTCCCGAAGCCTGACCCTCACACGTCCCGTAATCCTAACCCGTATGCTGACACTAACCTGCGCACTCACACGTACGCTCCCCCTAAAGCGTTGTCGTACCCTCACCTGGACCCTAAACCGTCCCCGTCCCCTAACCCTAACCCTAGCCCGAACCCTAACCCTAACCCTTCCCCGAAGCCTGACCCTCACCCGTCCCCTAATCCTAACCCGTACGCTGACACTAACCCGCGCCCTCACACGTACGCTCCCCCTAAAGCGTTGTCGTACCCTCACCTGCACCCTAAACCGTCCCCGTCCCCTAACCCTAACCCTAGCCCGAACCCTAACCCTAACCCTTCCCCGAAGCCTGACCCTCACCCGTCCCCTAATCCTAACCCGTACGCTGACACTAACCCACGCCCTCACACGTACGCTCCCCCTAAAGCGTTGTCGTACCCTCACCTGGACCCCAAACCGTCCCCGTCCCCTAACCCTAACCCTAGCCCGAACCCTAACCCTAACCCTTCCCCGAAGCCTGACCCTCACCCGTCCCCTAATCCTAACCCGTACGCTGACACTAACCCGTGCCCTCACACGTACGCTCCCCCTAAAGCGTTGTCGTACCCTCACCTGGACCCTAAACCGTCGCCGTCCCCTAACCCTAACCCTAGCCCGAACCCTAACCCTAACCCTTCCCCGAAGCCTGACCCTCACCCGTCCCCTAATCCTTACCCGTACGCTGACACTAACCCGTGCCCTAGCACGTACGCTCCCCCTAAAGCGTTGTCGTACCCTCACCTGGACCCTAAACCGTCCCCGTCCCCTAACCCTAACCCTAGCCCGAACCCTAACCCTAACCCTTCCCCGAAGCCTGACCCTCACCCGTCCCCTCATCCTAAACCGTACGCTGACACTAACCCGCGCCCTCACACGTACGCTCCCCGTAAAGCTTTGTCGTACCCTCACCTGGACCCTAAACCGTCCCCGTCCCCTAACACTAACCCTAGCCCGAACCCTAACTCTAACCTTTCCCCGAAGCCTGACCCTCACCCGTCCCCTAATCCTAACCCGTACGCTGACACTAACCCGCGCCCTCACACGTACGCTCCCCCTAAATCGTTGTCGTACACTCACCTGGACCCTAAACCGTCCCCGTCCCCTAACCCTAACCCTAGCCCGAACCCTAACCCTAACCCTTCCCCGAAGCCCGACCCTCACCCGTCCCCTAATCCTAAACCGTACGCTGACACTAACCCGCGCCCTCACACGTATGCTCCCCCTAAAGCGTTGTCGTACCCTCAGCTGGACCCTAAACCGTCCCCGTCCCCTAACCCTAACCCTAGCCCGAACCCTAACCCTAACACTTCCCCGAAGCCTGACCCTCACCCGTCCCCTAATCCTTACCCGTACGCTGACACTAACCCGTGCCCTCCCACGTACGCTCCCCCTAAAGCGTTCTCGTACCCTCACCTGGACCCTAAACCGTCCCCGTCCCCTAACCCTAACCCTAGCCCGAACCCTAACCCTAAACCTTCCCCGAAGCCTGACCCTCACCCGTCCCCTAATCCTAACCCGTACGCTGACACTAACCCTCGCCCTCACACGTACGCTCCCCCTAAAGCGTTGTCGTACCCTCACCTGGACCCTAAACCGTCCCCGTCCCCTAACCATAAACCTAGCCCGAACCCTAACCCTAACCCTTCCCCGAAGCCTGACCCTCACCCGTCCCCTAATCCTAAACCGTACGCTGACACTAACCCGCGCCCTCACACGTACGCTCCCCCTAAAGCGTTGTCGTACCCTCACCTGGACCCTAAACCGTCCCCGTCCCCTAACCCTAACCCTAGCCCGAACCCTAACCCTAACCCTTCCCCGAAGCCTGACCCTCACCCGTCCCCTAATCATAACCCGTACGCTGACACTAACCCGCACCCTCACACGTACGCTCCCCCTAAAGCGTTGTCGTACCCTCACCTGGACCCTAAACCGTCCCCGTCCCCTAACCCTAACCCTAGCCCGAACCCTAACCCTAACCCTTCCCCGAAGCCTGACCCTCACCCGTCCCCTAATCCTAACCCGTACGCTGACACTAACCCGCGCCCTCACACGTACGCTCCCCCTAAAGCGTTGTCGTACCCTCACCTGGACCCTAAACCGTCCCCGACCCTAACCCTAACCCTAGCCCGAACCCTAACCCTAACACTTCCCCGAAGCCCGACCCTCACCCGTCCCCTAATCCTAAACCGTACGCTGACACTAACCCGCGCCCTCACACGTATGCTCCCCCTAAAGCGTTGTCGTACCCTCAGCTGGACCCTAAACCGTCCCCGTCCCGTAACCCTAACCCTAGCCCGAACCCTAACCCTAACACTTCCCCGAAGCCTGACCCTCACCCGTCCCCTAATCCTTACCCGTACGCTGACACTAACCCGTGCACTAGCACGTACGCTCCCCCTAAAGCGTTGTCGTACCCTCACCTGGACCCTAAACCGTCCCCGTCCCCTAACCCTAACCCTAGCCCGAACCCTAACCCTAACCCTTCCCCGAAGCCTGACCCACACCCGTCCCCTAATCCTAACCCGTACGCTGACACTAACCCGCGCCCTCACACGTATGCTCCCCCTAAAGCGTTGTCGTACCCTCACCTGGACCCTAAACCGTCCCCGTCCCCTAACCCTAACCCTAGCCCGAACCCTAACCCTAACCCTTCCCTGAAGCCTGACCCTCACCCGTCCCCTAATCCTTACCCGTACGCTGACACTAACCCGTGCCCTCCCACGTACGCTCCCCCTAAAGCGTTGTCGTACCCTCACCTGGACCGTAAACCGTCCCCGTCCCCTAACCCTAACCCTAGCCCGAACCCTAACCCTAACCCTTCCCCGAAGCCTGACCCTCACCCGTCCCCTAATCCTAACCCGTACGCTGACACTAACCCGCGCCCTCACACGTACGCTCCCCCTAAAGCGTTGTCGTACCATCACCTGGACCCTAAACCGTCCCCGTCCCCTAACCCTAAACCTAGCCCGAACCCTAACCCTAACCCTTCCCCGAAGCCTGACCCTCACCCGTCCCCTAATCCTAAACCGTACGCTGACACTAACCCGCGCCCTCACACGTACGCTCCCCCTAAAGCGTTGTCGTACCCTCACCTGGACCCTAAACCGTCCCCGTCCCCTAACCCTAACCCTAGCCCGAACCCTAACCCTAACCCTTCCCCGAAGCCTGACCCTCACCCGTCCCCTAATCATAACCCGTACGCTGACACTAACCCGCACCCTCACACGTACGCTCCCCCTAAAGCGTTGTCGTACCCTCACCTGGACCCTAAACCGTCCCCGTCCCCTAACCCTAACCCTAGCCCGAACCCTAACCCTAACCCTTCCCCGAAGCCTGACCCTCACCCGTCCCCTAATCCTAACCCGTACGCCGACACTAACCCGCGCCCTCACACGTACGCTCCCCCTAAAGCGTTGTCGTACCCTCACCTGGACCCTAAACCGTCCCCGTCCCCTAACCCTAACCCTAGCCCGAACCCTAACCCTAACCCTTCCCCGAAGCCTGACCCTCACCCGTCCCCTAATCCTAACCCGTACGCTGACACTAACCCCCGCCCTCACACGTACGCTCACCCTAAAGCGTTGTCGTACCCTCACCTGGACCCTAAACCGTCCCCGTCCCCTAACCCTAACCCTAGCCCGAACCCTAACCCTAACCCTTCCCCGAAGCCTGACCCTCACCCGTCCCCTAATCCTAACCCGTACGCCGAAACTAACCCGCGCCCTCACACGTACGCTCCCCCTAAAGCGTTGTCGTACCCTCACCTGGACCCTAAACCGTCCCCGTCCCCTAACCCTAACCCTAGCCCGAACCCTAACCCTAACCCTTCCCCGAAGCCTGACCCTCACCCGTCCCCTAATCGTAACCCGTACGCTGACACTAACCCGCGCCCTCACACGTACGCTCCCCCTAAAGCGTTGTCGTACCCTCACCTGGACCCTAAACCGTCCCCGTCCCCTAACCCTAACCCTAGCCCGAACCCTAACCCTAACCCTTCCCCGAAGCCTGACCCTCACCCGTCCCCTAATCCTAACCCGTACGCCGACACTAACCCGCGCCCTCACACGTACGCTCCCCCTAAAGCGTTGTCGTACCCTCACCTGGACCCTAAACCGTCCCCGTCCCCTAACCCTAACCCTAGCCCGAACACTAACCCTAACCCTTCCCCGAAGCCTGACCCTCACCCGTCCCCTAATCCTAACCCGTACGCTGACACTAACCCGCGCCCTCACACGTACGCTACCCGTAAAGCGTTGTCGTACCCTCACCTGGACCCTAAACCGTCCCCGTCCCCTAACCCTAACCCTAGCCCGAACCCTAACCCTAACCCTTCCCCGAAGCCTGACCCTCACCCGTCCCCTAATCCTAACCCGTACGCTGAAACTAACCCGCGCCCTCACACGTACGCTCCCCCTAAAGCGTTGTCGTACCCTCACCTGGACCCTAAACCGTCCCCGTCCCCTAACCCTAACCCTAGCCCGAACCCTAACCCTAACCCTTCCCCGAAGCCTGACCCTCACCCGTCCCCTAATCCTAACCCGTACGCTGACACTAACCCACGCCCTCACACGTACGCTCCCCCTAAAGCGTTGTCGTACCCTCACCTGGACCCCAAACCGTCCCCGTCCCCTAACCCTAACCCTAGCCCGAACCCTAACCCTAACCCTTCCCCGAAGCCTGACCCTCACCCGTCCCCTAATCCTAACCCGTACGCTGACACTAACCCGTGCCCTCACACGTACGCTCCCCCTAAAGCGTTGTCGTACCCTCACCTGGACCCTAAACCGTCGCCGTCCCCTAACCCTAACCCTAGCCCGAACCCTAACCCTAACCCTTCCCCGAAGCCTGACCCTCACCCGTCCCCTAATCCTTACCCGTACGCTGACACTAACCCGTACCCTAGCACGTACGCTCCCCCTAAAGCGTTGTCGTACCCTCACCTGGACCCTAAACCGTCCCCGTCCCCTAACCCTAACCCTAGCCCGAACCCTAACCCTAACCCTTCCCCGAAGCCTGACCCTCACCCGTCCCCTCATCCTAAACCGTACGCTGACACTAACCTGCGCCCTCACACGTACGCTCCCCGTAAAGCTTTGTCGTACCCTCACCTGGACCCTAAACCGTCCCCGTCCCCTAACACTAACCCTAGCCCGAACCCTAACTCTAACCTTTCCCCGAAGCCTGACCCTCACCCGTCCCCTAATCCTAACCCGTACGC
This sequence comes from Grampus griseus, assembly GCF_964374135.1. Lineage (NCBI taxonomy): Eukaryota > Metazoa > Chordata > Mammalia > Artiodactyla > Delphinidae > Grampus > Grampus griseus. The sequence continues at coordinate 131,572 of NW_028132914.1, read as the reverse complement.
TGACACTAACCCGCGCCCTCACACGTACGCTCCCCCTAAATCGTTGTCGTACACTCACCTGGACCCTAAACCGTCCCCGTCCCCTAACCCTAACCCTAGCCCGAACCCTAACCCTAACCCTTCCCCGAAGCCCGACCCTCACCCGTCCCCTAATCCTTACCCGTACGCTGACACTAACCCGTGCCCTCCCACGTACGCTCCCCCTAAAGCGTTCTCGTACCCTCACCTGGACCCTAAACCGTCCCCGTCCCCTAACCCTAACCCTAGCCCGAACCCTAACCCTAAACCTTCCCCGAAGCCTGACCCTCACCCGTCCCCTAATCCTAACCCGTACGCTGACACTAACCCGCGCCCTCACACGTACGCTCCCCCTAAAGCGTTGTCGTACCATCACCTGGACCCTAAACCGTCCCCGTCCCCTAACCATAAACCTAGCCCGAACCCTAACCCTAACCCTTCCCCGAAGCCTGACCCTCACCCGTCCCCTAATCCTAAACCGTACGCTGACACTAACCCGCGCCCTCACACGTACGCTCCCCCTAAAGCGTTGTCGTACCCTCATCTGGACCCTAAACCGTCCCCGTCCCCTAACCCTAACCCTAGCCCGAACCCTAACCCTAACCCTTCCCCGAAGCCTGACCCTCACCCGTCCCCTAATCATAACCCGTACGCTGACACTAACCCGCACCCTCACACGTACGCTCCCCCTAAAGCGTTGTCGTACCCTCACCTGGAGCCTAAACCGTCCCCGTCCCCTAACCCTAACCCTAGCCCGAACCCTAACCCTAACCCTTCCCCGAAGCCTGACCCTCACCCGTCCCCTAATCCTAACCCGTACGCTGACACTAACCCGCGCCCTCACACGTACGCTCCCCCTAAAGCGTTGTCGTACCCTCACCTGGACCCTAAACCGTCCCCGTCCCCTAACCCTAACCCTAGCCCGAACCCTAACCCTAACCCTTCCCCGAAGCCTGACCCTCACCCGTCCCCTAATCCTAACCCGTACGCTGACACTAACCCCCGCCCTCACACGTACGCTCACCCTAAAGCGTTGTCGTACCCTCACCTGGACCCTAAACCGTCCCCGTCCCCTAACCCTAACCCTAGCCCGAACCCTAACCCTAACCCTTCCCCGAAGCCTGACCCTCACCCGTCCCCTAATCCTAACCCGTACGCCGACACTAACCCGCGCCCTCACACGTACGCTCCCCCTAAAGCGTTGTCGTACCCTCACCTGGACCCTAAACCGTCCCCGTCCCCTAACCTTAACCCTAGCCCGAACCCTAACCCTAACCCTTCCCCGAAGCCTGACCCTCACCCGTCCCCTAATCCTAACCCGTACGCCGACACTAACCCGGGCCCTCACACGTACGCTCCCCCTAAAGCGTTGTCGTACCCTCACCTGGACCCTAAACCGTCCCCGTCCCCTAACCCTAACCCTAGCCCGAACCCTAACCCTAACCCTTCCCCGAAGCCTGACCCTCACCCGTCCCCTAATCCTAACCCGTACGCTGACACTAACCCGCGCCCTCACACGTACGCTCCCCGTAAAGCGTTGTCGTACCCTCACCTGGACCCTAAACCGTCCCCATCCCCTAACCCTAACCCTAGCCCGAACCCTAACCCTAACCCTTCCCCGAAGCCTGACCCTCACCCGTCCCCTAATCCTAACCCGTACGCTGACACTAACCCGCGCCCTCACACGTACGCTCCCCCTAAAGCGTTGTCGTACCCTCACCTGGACCCTAAACCGTCCCCGACCCTAACCCTAACCCTAGCCCGAACCCTAACCCTAACCCTTCCCCGAAGCCCGACCCTCACCCGTCCCCTAATCCTAAACCGTACGCTGACACTAACCCGCGCCCTCACACGTATGCTCCCCCTAAAGCGTTGTCGTACCCTCAGCTGGACCCTAAACCGTCCCCGTCCCGTAACCCTAACCCTAGCCCGAACCCTAACCCTAACACTTCCCCGAAGCCTGACCCTCACCCGTCCCCTAATCCTTACCCGTACGCTGACACTAACCCGTGCACTAGCACGTACGCTCCCCCTAAAGCGTTGTCGTACCCTCACCTGGACCCTAAACCGTCCCCGTCCCCTAACCCTAACCCTAGCCCGAACCCTAACCCTAACCCTTCCCCGAAGCCTGACCCTCAACCGTCCCCTAATCCTAACCCGTACGCTGACACTAACCCGCGCCCTCACACGTATGCTCCCCCTAAAGCGTTGTCGTACCCTCACCTGGACCCTAAACCGTCCCCGTCCCCTAACCCTAACCCTAGCCCGAACCCTAACCCTAACCCTTCCCCGAAGCCTGACCCTCAACCGTCCCCTAATCCTAACCCGTACGCTGACACTAACCCGCGCCCTCACACGTACGCTCCCCCTAAAGCGTTGTCGTACCCTCACCTGGACCCTAAACCGTCCCCGTCCCCTAACCCTAAACCTAGCCCGAACCCTAACCCTAACCCTTCCCCGAAGCCTGACCCTCACCCGTCCCCTAATCCTAAACCGTACGCTGACACTAACCCGCGCCCTCACACGTACGCTCCCCCTAAAGCGTTGTCGTACCCTCACCTGGACCCTAAACCGTCCCCGTCCCCTAACCCTAACCCTAGCCCGAACCCTAACCCTAACCCTTCCCCGAAGCCTGACCCTCACCCGTCCCCTAATCATAACCCGTACGCTGACACTAACCCGCACCCTCACACGTACGCTCCCCCTAAAGCGTTGTCGTACCCTCACCTGGACCCTAAACCGTCCCCGTCCCCTAACCCTAACCCTAGCCCGAACCCTAACCCTAACCCTTCCCCGAAGCCTGACCCTCACCCGTCCCCTAATCCTAACCCGTACGCCGACACTAACCTGCGCCCTCACACGTACGCTCCCCCTAAAGCGTTGTCGTACCCTCACCTGGACCCTAAACCGTCCCCGTCCCCTAACCCTAACCCTAGCCCGAACCCTAACCCTAACCCTTCCCCGAAGCCTGACACTCACCCGTCCCCTAATCCTAACCCGTACGCTGACACTAACCCCCGCCCTCACACGTACGCTCACCCTAAAGCGTTGTCGTACCCTCACCTGGACCCTAAACCGTCCCCGTCCCCTAACCCTAACCCTAGCCCGAACCCTAACCCTAACCCTTCCCCGAAGCCTGACCCTCACCCGTCCCCTAATCCTAACCCGTACGCCGAAACTAACCCGCGCCCTCACACGTACGCTCCCCCTAAAGCGTTGTCGTACCCTCACCTGGACCCTAAACCGTCCCCGTCCCCTAACCCTAACCCTAGCCCGAACCCTAACCCTAACACTTCCCCGAAGCCTGACCCTCACCCGTCCCCTAATCGTAACCCGTACGCTGACACTAACCCGCGCCCTCACACGTACGCTCCCCCTAAAGCGTTGTCGTACCCTCACCTGGACCCTAAACCGTCCCCGTCCCCTAACCCTAACCCTAGCCCGAACCCTAACCCTAACCCTTCCCCGAAGCCTGACCCTCACCCGTCCCCTAATCCTAACCCGTACGCTGACACTAACCCGCGCCCTCACACGTACGCTACCCGTAAAGCGTTGTCGTACCCTCACCTGGACCCTAAACCGTCCCCGTCCCCTAACCCTAACCCTAGCCCGAACCCTAACCCTAACCCTTCCCCGAAGCCTGACCCTAACCCGTCCCCTAATCCTAACCCGTACGCTGACACTAACCCGCGCCCTCACACGTACGCTCCCACTAAAGCGTTGTCGTACCCTCACCTGGACCCTAAACCGTCCCCGTCCCCTAACCCTAACCCTAGCCCGAACCCTAACCCTAACCCTTCCCCGAAGCCTGACCCTCACCCGTCCCCTAATCCTAACCCGTACGCTGACACTAACCCCCGACCTCACACGTACGCTCACCCTAAAGCGTTGTCGTACCCTCACCTGGACCCTAAACCGTCCCCGTCCCCTAACCCTAACCCTAGCCCAAACCCTAACCCTAACCCTTCCCCGAAGCCTGACCCTCACCCGTCCCCTAATCCTAACCCGTACGCCGACACTAACCCGCGCCCTCACACGTACGCTCCCCCTAAAGCGTTGTCGTACCCTCACCTGGACCCTAAACCGTCCCCGTCCCCTAACCTTAACCCTAGCCCGAACCCTAACCCTAACCCTTCCCTGAAGCCTGACCCTCACCCGTCCCCTAATCCTAACCCGTACGCCGACACTAACCCGCGCCCTCACACGTACGCTCCCCCTAAAGCGTTGTCGTACCCTCACCTGGACCCTAAACCGTCCCCGTCCCCTAACCCTAACCCTAGCCCGAACCCTAACCCTAACACTTCCCCGAAGCCTGACCCTCACCCGTCCCCTAATCCTAACCCGTACGCTGACACTAACCCGCGCCCTCACACGTACGCTCCCCGTAAAGCGTTGTCGTACCCTCACCTGGACCCTAAACCGTCCCCGTCCCCTAACCCTAACCCTAGCCCGAACCCTATCCCTAACCCTTCCCCGAAGCCTGACCCTCACCCGTCCCCTAATCCTAACCCGTACGCTGACACTAACCCGCGCCCTCACACGTACGCTCCCCCTAAAGCGTTGTCGTACCCTCACCTGGACCCTAAACCGTCCCCGACCCTAACCCTAACCCTAGCCCGAACCCTAACCCTAACCCTTCCCCGAAGCCCGACACTCACCCGTCCCCTAATCCTAAACCGTACGCTGACACTAACCCGCGCCCTCACACGTATGCTCCCCCTAAAGCGTTGTCGTACCCTCAGCTGGACCCTAAACCGTCCCCGTCCCGTAACCCTAACCCTAGCCCGAACCCTAACCCTAACACTTCCCCGAAGCCTGACCCTCACCCGTCCCCTAATCCTTACCCGTACGCTGACACTAACCCGTGCACTAGCACGTACGCTCCCCCTAAAGCGTTGTCGTACCCTCACCTGGACCCTAAACCGTCCCCGTCCCCTAACCCTAACCCTAGCCCGAACCCTAACCCTAACCCTTCCCCGAAGCCTGACCCTCACCCGTCCCCTAATCCTAACCCGTACGCTGACACTAACCCGCGCCCTCACACGTACGCTCCCCCTAAACCGTTGTCGTACCCTCACCTGGACCCTAAACCGTCCCCGTCCCCTAACCCTAACCGTAGCCCGAACCCTAACCCTAACCCTTCCCTGAAGCCTGACCCTCACCCGTCCCCTAATCCTTACCCGTACGCTGACACTAACCCGTGCCCTCCCACGTACGCTCCCCCTAAAGCGTTGTCGTACCCTCACCTGGACCCTAAACCGTCCCCGTCCCCTAACCCTAACCCTAGCCCGAACCCTAACCCTAACCCTTCCCCGAAGCCTGACCCTCACCCGTCCCCTAATCCTAACCCGTACGCCGACACTAACCCGCGCCCTCACACGTACGCTCCCCCTAAAGCGTTGTCGTACCCTCACCTGGACCCTAAACCGTCCCCGTCCCCTAACCCTAACCCTAGCCCGAACCCTAACCCTAACCCTTCCCCGAAGCCTGACCCTCACCCGTCCCCTAATCCTAACCCGTACGCTGACACTAACCCGCGCCCTCACACGTACGCTCCCCGTAAAGCGTTGTCGTACCCTCACCTGGACCCTAAACCGTCCCCGTCCCCTAACCCTAACCCTAGCCCGAACCCTAACCCTAACCCTTCCCCGAAGCCTGACCCTCACCCGTCCCCTAATCCTAACCCGTACGCTGACACTAACCCGCGCCCTCACACGTACGCTCCCCCTAAAGCGTTGTCGTACCCTCACCTGGACCCTAAACCGTCCCCGACCCTAACCCTAACCCTAGCCCGAACCCTAACCCTAACCCTTCCCCGAAGCCCGACACTCACCCGTCCCCTAATCCTAAACCGTACGCTGACACTAACCCGCGCCCTCACACGTATGCTCCCCCTAAAGCGTTGTCGTACCCTCAGCTGGACCCTAAACCGTCCCCGTCCCGTAACCCTAACCCTAGCCCGAACCCTAACCCTAACACTTCCCCGAAGCCTGACCCTCACCCGTCCCCTAATCCTTACCCGTACGCTGACACTAACCCGTGCACTAGCACGTACGCTCCCCCTAAAGCGTTGTCGTACCCTCACCTGGACCCTAAACCGTCCCCGTCCCCTAACCCTAACCCTAGCCCGAACCCTAACCCTAACCCTTCCCCGAAGCCTGACCCTCACCCGTCCCCTAATCCTAACCCGTACGCTGACACTAACCCGCGCCCTCACACGTACGCTCCCCCTAAACCGTTGTCGTACCCTCACCTGGACCCTAAACCGTCCCCGTCCCCTAACCCTAACCGTAGCCCGAACCCTAACCCTAACCCTTCCCTGAAGCCTGACCCTCACCCGTCCCCTAATCCTTACCCGTACGCTGACACTAACCCGTGCCCTCCCACGTACGCTCCCCCTAAAGCGTTGTCGTACCCTCACCTGGACCCTAAACCGTCCCCGTCCCCTAACCCTAACCCTAGCCCGAACCCTAACCCTAACCCTTCCCCGAAGCCTGACCCTCACCCGTCCCCTAATCCTAACCCGTACGCCGACACTAACCCGCGCCCTCACACGTACGCTCCCCCTAAAGCGTTGTCGTACCCTCACCTGGACCCTAAACCGTCCCCGTCCCCTAACCCTAACCCTAGCCCGAACCCTAACCCTAACCCTTCCCCGAAGCCTGACCCTCACCCGTCCCCTAATCCTAACCCGTACGCTGACACTAACCCGCGCCCTCACACGTACGCTCCCCGTAAAGCGTTGTCGTACCCTCACCTGGACCCTAAACCGTCCCCGTCCCCTAACCCTAACCCTAGCCCGAACCCTAACCCTAACCCTTCCCCGAAGCCTGACCCTCACCCGTCCCCTAATCCTAACCCGTACGCTGACACTAACCCGCGCCCTCACACGTACGCTCCCACTAAAGCGTTGTCGTACCCTCACATGGACCCTAAACCGTCCCCGTCCCCTAACCCTAACCCTAGCCCGAACCCTAACCCTAACCCTTCCCCGAAGCCTGACCCTCACCCGTCCCCTAATCCTAACCCGTACGCTGACACTAACCCCCGCCCTCACACGTACGCTCACCCTAAAGCGTTGTCGTACCCTCACCTGGACCCTAAACCGTCCCCGTCCCCTAACCCTAACCCTAGCCCGAACCCTAACCCTAACCCTTCCCCGAAGCCTGACCCTCACCCGTCCCCTAATCCTAACCCGTACGCCGACACTAACCCGCGCCCTCACACGTACGCTCCCCCTAAAGCGTTGTCGTACCCTCACCTGGACCCTAAACCGTCCCCGTCCCCTAACCTTAACCCTAGCCCGAACCCTAACCCTAACCCTTCCCCGAAGCCTGACCCTCACCCGTCCCCTAATCCTAACCCGTACGCCGACACTAACCCGCGCCCTCACACGTACGCTCCCCCTAAAGCGTTGTCGTACCCTCACCTGGACCCTAAACCGTCCCCGTCCCCTAACCCTAACCCTAGCCCGAACCCTAACCCTAACCCTTCCCCGAAGCCTGACCCTCACCCGTCCCCTAATCCTAACCCGTACGCTGACACTAAACCGCGCCCTCACACGTACGCTCCCCGTAAAGCGTTGTCGTACCCTCACCTGGACCCTAAACCGTCCCCGTCCCCTAACCCTAACCCTAGCCCGAACCCTAACCCTAACCCTTCCCCGAAGCCTGACCCTCACCCGTCCCCTAGTCCTAACCCGTACGCTGACACTAACCCGCGCCCTCACACGTACGCTCCCCCTAAAGCGTTGTCGTACCCTCACCTGGACCCTAAACCGTCCCCGACCCTAACCCTAACCCTAGCCCGAACCCTAACCCTAACCCTTCCCCGAAGCCCGACACTCACCCGTCCCCTAATCCTAAACCGTACGCTGACACTAACCCGCGCCCTCACACGTATGCTCCCCCTAAAGCGTTGTCGTACCCTCAGCTGGACCCTAAACCGTCCCCGTCCCGTAACCCTAACCCTAGCCCGAACCCTAACCCTAACACTTCCCCGAAGCCTGACCCTCACCCGTCCCCTAATCCTTACCCGTACGCTGACACTAACCCGTGCACTAGCACGTACGCTCCCCCTAAAGCGTTGTCGTACCCTCACCTGGACCCTAAACCGTCCCCGTCCCCTAACCCTAACCCTAGCCCGAACCCTAACCCTAACCCTTCCCCGAAGCCTGACCCTCACCCGTCCCCTAATCCTAACCCGTACGCTGACACTAACCCGCGCCCTCACACGTACGCTCCCCCTAAACCGTTGTCGTACCCTCACCTGGACCCTAAACCGTCCCCGTCCCCTAACCCTAACCGTAGCCCGAACCCTAACCCTAACCCTTCCCTGAAGCCTGACCCTCACCCGTCCCCTAATCCTTACCCGTACGCTGACACTAACCCGTGCCCTCCCACGTACGCTCCCCCTAAAGCGTTGTCGTACCCTCACCTGGACCCTAAACCGTCCCCGTCCCCTTACCCTAACCCTAGCCCGAACCCTAACCCTAAACCTTCCCCGAAGCCTGACCCTCACCCGTCCCCTAATCCTAACCCGTACGCTGACACTAACCCGCGCCCTCACACGTACGCTCCCCCTAAAGCGTTGTCGTACCCTCACCTGGACCCTAAACCGTCCCCGTCCCCTAACCCTAAACCTAGCCCGAACCCTAACCCTAACCCTTCCCCGAAGCCTGACCCTCACCCGTCCCCTAATCCTAAACCGTACGCTGACACTAACCCGCGCCCTCACACGTACGCTCCCCCTAAAGCGTTGTCGTCCCCTCACCTGGACCCTAAACCGTCCCCGTCCCCTAACCCTAACCCTAGCCCGAACCCTAACCCTAACCCTTCCCCGAAGCCTGACCCTCACCCGTCCCCTAATCATAACCCGTACGCTGACACTAACCCGCACCCTCACACGTACGCTCCCCCTAAAGCGTTTTCGTACCCTCACCTGGAACCTAAACCGTCCCCGTCCCCTAACCCTAACCCTAGCCCGAACCCTAACCCTAACCCTTCCCTGAAGCCTGACCCTCACCCGTCCCCTAATCCTAACCCGTACGCTGACACTAACCCGCGCCCTCACACGTACGCTCCCCCTAAAGCGTTGTCGTACCCTCACCTGGACCCTAAGCCGTCCCCGTCCCCTAACCCTAACCCTAGCCCGAACCCTAACCCTAACCCTTCCCCGAAGCCTGACCCTCACCCGTCCCCTAATCCTAAACCATACGCTGACACTAACCCGCGCCCTCACACGTACGCTCCCCCTAAAGCGTTGTCGTACCCTCACCTGGACCCTAAACCGTCCCCGTCCCCTAACCCTAACCCTAGCCCGAACCCTAACCCTAACCCTTCCCCGAAGCCTGACCCTCACCCGTCCCCTAATCCTAACCCGTACGCTGACACTAACCCACGCCCTCACACGTACGCTCCCCCTAAAGCGTTGTCGTACCCTCACCTGGACCCTAAACCGTCCCCGTTCCCTAACCCTAAACCTAGCCCGAACCCTAACCCTAACCCTTCCCCTAAGCCTGACCCTCACCCGTCCCCTAATCCTAAACCGTACGCTGACACTAACCCGCGCCCTCACACGTACGCTCCCCCTAAAGCGTTGTCGTACCCTCACCTGGACCCTAAACCGTCCCCGTCCCCTAACCCTAACCCTAGCCCGAACCCTAACCCTAACCCTTCCCCGAAGCCTGACCCTCACCCGTCCCCTAATCATAACCCGTACGCTGACACTAACCCGCACCCTCACACGTACGCTCCCCCTAAAGCGTTGTCGTACCCTCACCTGGACCCTAAACCGTCCCCGTCCCCTAACCCTAACCCTAGCCCGAACCCTAACCCTAACCCTTCCCCGAAGCCTGACCCTCACCCGTCCCCTAATCCTAACCCGTACGCCGACACTAACCCGCGCCCTCTCACGTACGCTCCCCCTAAAGCGTTGTCGTACCCTCACCTGGACCCTAAACCGTCCCCGTCCCCTAACCCTAACCGTAGCCCGAACCCTAACCCTAACCCTTCCCCGAAGCCTGACCCTCACCCGTCCCCTAATCCTAACCCGTACGCTGACACTAACCCCCGCCCTCACACGTACGCTCACCCTAAAGCGTTGTCGTACCCTCACCTGGACCCTAAACCGTCCCCGTCCCCTAACCCTAACCCTAGCCCGAACCCTAACCCTAACCCTTCCCCGAAGCCTGACCCTCACCCGTCCCCTAATCCTAACCCGTACGCCGACACTAACCCGCGCCCTCACACGTACGCTCCCCCTAAAGCGTTGTCGTACCCTCACCTGGACCCTAAACCGTCCCCGTCCCCTAACCCTAACCCTAGCCCGAACCCTAACCCTAACCCTTCCCCGAAGCCTGACCCTCACCCGTCCCCTAATCCTAACCCGTACGCTGACACTAACCCGCGCCCTCACACGTACGCTCCCCCTAAAGCGTTGTCGTACCCTCACCTGGACCCTAAACCATCCCCGACCCTAACCCTAACCCTAGCCCGAACCCTAACCCTAACCCTTCCCCGAAGCCCGACACTCACCCGTCCCCTAATCCTAAACCGTACGCTGACACTAACCCGCGCCCTCACACGTATGCTCCCCCTAAAGCGTTGTCGTACCCTCAGCTGGACCCTAAACCGTCCCCGTCCCGTAACCCTAACCCTAGCCCGAACCCTAACCCTAACACTTCCCCGAAGCCTGACCCTCACCCGTCCCCTAATCCTTACCCGTACGCTGACACTAACCCGTGCACTAGCACGTACGCTCCCCCTAAAGCGTTGTCGTACCCTCACCTGGACCCTAAACCGTCCCCGTCCCCTAACCCTAACCCTAGCCCGAACCCTAACCCTAACCCTTCCCCGAAGCCTGACCCTCACCCGTCCCCTAATCCTAACCCGTACGCTGACACTAACCCGCGCCCTCACACGTACGCTCCCCCTAAACCGTTGTCGTACCCTCACCTGGACCCTAAACCGTCCCCGTCCCCTAACCCTAACCGTAGCCCGAACCCTAACCCTAACCCTTCCCTGAAGCCTGACCCTCACCCGTCCCCTAATCCTTACCCGTACGCTGACACTAACCCGTGCCCTCCCACGTACGCTCCCCCTAAAGCGTTGTCGTACCCTCACCTGGACCCTAAACCGTCCCCGTCCCCTAACCCTAACCCTAGCCCGAACCCTAACCCTAACCCTTCCCCGAAGCCTGACCCTCACCCGTCCCCTAATCCTAACCCGTACGCCGACACTAACCCGCGCCCTCACACGTACGCTCCCCCTAAAGCGTTGTCGTACCCTCACCTGGACCCTAAACCGTCCCCGTCCCCTAACCCTAACCCTAGCCCGAACCCTAACCCTAACCCTTCCCCGAAGCCTGACCCTCACCCGTCCCCTAATCCTAACCCGTACGCTGACACTAACCCGCGCCCTCACACGTACGCTCCCCGTAAAGCGTTGTCGTACCCTCACCTGGACCCTAAACCGTCCCCGTCCCCTAACCCTAACCCTAGCCCGAACCCTAACCCTAACCCTTCCCCGAAGCCTGACCCTCACCCGTCCCCTAATCCTAACCCGTACGCTGACACTAACCCGCGCCCTCACACGTACGCTCCCACTAAAGCGTTGTCGTACCCTCACATGGACCCTAAACCGTCCCCGTCCCCTAACCCTAACCCTAGCCCGAACCCTAACCCTAACCCTTCCCCGAAGCCTGACCCTCACCCGTCCCCTAATCCTAACCCGTACGCTGACACTAACCCCCGCCCTCACACGTACGCTCACCCTAAAGCGTTGTCGTACCCTCACCTGGACCCTAAACCGTCCCCGTCCCCTAACCCTAACCCTAGCCCGAACCCTAACCCTAACCCTTCCCCGAAGCCTGACCCTCACCCGTCCCCTAATCCTAACCCGTACGCCGACACTAACCCGCGCCCTCACACGTACGCTCCCCCTAAAGCGTTGTCGTACCCTCACCTGGACCCTAAACCGTCCCCGTCCCCTAACCTTAACCCTAGCCCGAACCCTAACCCTAACCCTTCCCCGAAGCCTGACCCTCACCCGTCCCCTAATCCTAACCCGTACGCCGACACTAACCCGCGCCCTCACACGTACGCTCCCCCTAAAGCGTTGTCGTACCCTCACCTGGACCCTAAACCGTCCCCGTCCCCTAACCCTAACCCTAGCCCGAACCCTAACCCTAACCCTTCCCCGAAGCCTGACCCTCACCCGTCCCCTAATCCTAACCCGTACGCTGACACTAACCCGCGCCCTCACACGTACGCTCCCCGTAAAGCGTTGTCGTACCCTCACCTGGACCCTAAACCGTCCCCGTCCCCTAACCCTAACCCTAGCCCGAACCCTAACCCTAACCCTTCCCCGAAGCCTGACCCTCACCCGTCCCCTAATCCTAACCCGTACGCTGACACTAACCCGCGCCCTCACACGTACGCTCCCCCTAAAGCGTTGTCGTACCCTCACCTGGACCCTAAACCGTCCCCGACCCTAACCCTAACCCTAGCCCGAACCCTAACCCTAACCCTTCCCCGAAGCCCGACACTCACCCGTCCCCTAATCCTAAACCGTACGCTGACACTAACCCGCGCCCTCACACGTATGCTCCCCCTAAAGCGTTGTCGTACCCTCAGCTGGACCCTAAACCGTCCCCGTCCCGTAACCCTAACCCTAGCCCGAACCCTAACCCTAACACTTCCCCGAAGCCTGACCCTCACCCGTCCCCTAATCCTTACCCGTACGCTGACACTAACCCGTGCACTAGCACGTACGCTCCCCCTAAAGCGTTGTCGTACCCTCACCTGGACCCTAAACCGTCCCCGTCCCCTAACCCTAACCCTAGCCCGAACCCTAACCCTAACCCTTCCCCGAAGCCTGACCCTCACCCGTCCCCTAATCCTAACCCGTACGCTGACACTAACCCGCGCCCTCACACGTACGCTCCCCCTAAACCGTTGTCGTACCCTCACCTGGACCCTAAACCGTCCCCGTCCCCTAACCCTAACCGTAGCCCGAACCCTAACCCTAACCCTTCCCTGAAGCCTGACCCTCACCCGTCCCCTAATCCTTACCCGTACGCTGACACTAACCCGTGCCCTCCCACGTACGCTCCCCCTAAAGCGTTGTCGTACCCTCACCTGGACCCTAAACCGTCCCCGTCCCCTTACCCTAACCCTAGCCCGAACCCTAACCCTAAACCTTCCCCGAAGCCTGACCCTCACCCGTCCCCTAATCCTAACCCGTACGCTGACACTAACCCGCGCCCTCACACGTACGCTCCCCCTAAAGCGTTGTCGTACCCTCACCTGGACCCTAAACCGTCCCCGTCCCCTAACCCTAAACCTAGCCCGAACCCTAACCCTAACCCTTCCCCGAAGCCTGACCCTCACCCGTCCCCTAATCCTAAACCGTACGCTGACACTAACCCGCGCCCTCACACGTACGCTCCCCCTAAAGCGTTGTCGTCCCCTCACCTGGACCCTAAACCGTCCCCGTCCCCTAACCCTAACCCTAGCCCGAACCCTAACCCTAACCCTTCCCCGAAGCCTGACCCTCACCCGTCCCCTAATCATAACCCGTACGCTGACACTAACCCGCACCCTCACACGTACGCTCCCCCTAAAGCGTTTTCGTACCCTCACCTTGAACCTAAACCGTCCCCGTCCCCTAACCCTAACCCTAGCCCGAACCCTAACCCTAACCCTTCCCTGAAGCCTGACCCTCACCCGTCCCCTAATCCTAACCCGTACGCTGACACTAACCCGCGCCCTCACACGTACGCTCCCCCTAAAGCGTTGTCGTACCCTCACCTGGACCCTAAACCGTCCCCGTCCCCTAACCCTAACCCTAGCCCGAACCCTAACCCTAACCCTTCCCCGAAGCCTGACCCTCACCCGTCCCCTAATCCTAAACCATACGCTGACACTAACCCGCGCCCTCACACGTACGCTCCCCCTAAAGCGTTGTCGTACCCTCACCTGGACCCTAAACCGTCCCCGTCCCCTAACCCTAACCCTAGCCCGAACCCTAACCCTAAGCCTTCCCCGAAGCCTGACCCTCACCCGTCCCCTAATCCTAACCCGTACGCTGACACTAACCCACGCCCTCACACGTACGCTCCCCCTAAAGCGTTGTCGTACCCTCACCTGGACCCTAAACCGTCCCCGTTCCCTAACCCTAAACCTAGCCCGAACCCTAACCCTAACCCTTCCCCGAAGCCTGACCCTCACCCGTCCCCTAATCCTAAACCGTACGCTGACACTAACCCGCGCCCTCACACGTACGCTCCCCCTAAAGCGTTGTCGTACCCTCACCTGGACCCTAAACCGTCCCCGTCCCCTAACCCTAACCCTAGCCCGAACCCTAACCCTAACCCTTCCCCGAAGCCTGACCCTCACCCGTCCCCTAATCATAACCCGTACGCTGACACTAACCCGCACCCTCACACGTACGCTCCCCCTAAAGCGTTGTCGTACCCTCACCTGGACCCTAAACCGTCCCCGTCCCCTAACCCTAACCCTAGCCCGAACCCTAACCCTAACCCTTCCCCGAAGCCTGACCCTCACCCGTCCCCTAATCCTAACCCGTACGCCGACACTAACCCGCGCCCTCTCACGTACGCTCCCCCTAAAGCGTTGTCGTACCCTCACCTGGACCCTAAACCGTCCCCGTCCCCTAACCCTAACCGTAGCCCGAACCCTAACCCTAACCCTTCCCCGAAGCCTGACCCTCACCCGTCCCCTAATCCTAACCCGTACGCTGACACTAACCCCCGCCCTCACACGTACGCTCACCCTAAAGCGTTGTCGTACCCTCACCTGGACCCTAAACCGTCCCCGTCCCCTAACCCTAACCCTAGCCCGAACCCTAACCCTAACCCTTCCCCGAAGCCTGACCCTCACCCGTCCCCTAATCCTAACCCGTACGCCGACACTAACCCGCGCCCTCACACGTACGCTCCCCCTAAAGCGTTGTCGTACCCTCACCTGGACCCTAAACCGTCCCCGTCCCCTAACCCTAACCCTAGCCCGAACCCTAACCCTAACCCTTCCCCGAAGCCTGACCCTCACCCGTCCCCTAATCCTAACCCGTACGCTGACACTAACCCGCGCCCTCACACGTACGCTCCCCCTAAAGCGTTGTCGTACCCTCACCTGGACCCTAAACCGTCCCCGTCCCCTAACCCTAACCCTAGCCCGAACCCTAACCCTAACCCTTCCCCGAAGCCTGACCCTCACCCGTCCCCTAATCCTAACCCGTACGCTGACACTAACCCGCGCCCTCACACGTACGCTCCCCGTAAAGCGTTGTCGTACCCTCACCTGGACCCTAAACCGTCCCCGTCCCCTAACCCTAACCCTAGCCCGAACCCTAACCCTAACCCTTCCCCGAAGCCTGACCCTCACCCGTCCCCTAATCCTAACCCGTACGCTGACACTAACCCGCGCCCTCACACGTACGCTCCCACTAAAGCGTTGTCGTACCCTCACCTGGACCCTAAACCGTCCCCGTCCCCTAACCCTAACCCTAGCCCGAACCCTAACTCTAACCCTTCCCCGAAGCCTGACCCTCACCCGTCCCCTAATCCTAACCCGTACGCTGACACTAACCCGTGCCCTCACACGTACGCTCCCCCTAAAGCGTTGTCGTACCCTCACCTGGACCCTAAACCGTCCCCGTCCCCTAACCCTAACCCTAGCCCAAACCCTAACCCTAACCCTTCCCCGAAGCCTGACCCTCACCCGTCCCCTAATCCTAAACCGTACGCTGACACTAACCCGCGCCCTCACACGTACGCTCCCCGTAAACCGTTGTCGTACCCTCAGCTGGAGCCTAAACCGTCCCCGTCCCCTAACCCTAACCCTAGCCTGAACCCTAACCCTAACCCTTCCCCGAAGCCTGACCCTCACCCGTCCCCTAATCCTTACCCGTACGCTGACACTAACCCGTGCCCTAGCACGTACGCTCCACCTAAAACGTTGTCGTACCCTCACCTGGACCCTAAACCGTCCCCGTCCCCTAACCCTAACCCTAGCCCGAACCCTAACCCTAACCCTTCCCCGAAGCCCGACCCTCACCCGTCCCCTAATCCTAAACCGTACGCTGACACTAAGCCGCGCCCTCACACGTATGCTCCCCCTAAAGCGTTGTCGTACCCTCAGCTGGACCCTAAACCGTCCCCGTCCCCTAACCCTAACCCTAGCCCGAACCCTAACCCTAACACTTCCCCGAAGCCTGACCCTCACCCGTCCCCTAATCCTTACCCGTACACTGACACTAACCCGTGCACTAGCACGTACGCTCCCCCTAAAGCGTTGTCGTACCCTCACCTGGACCCTAAACCGTCCCCGTCCCCTAACCCTAACCCTAGCCCGAACCCTAACCCTAACCCTTCCCCGAAGCCTGACCCTCACCCGTCCCCTAATCCTAACCCGTACGCTGACACTAACCCGCGCCCTCACACGTACGCTCCCCCTAAAGCGTTGTCGTACCCTCACCTGGACCCTAAACCGTCCCCGTCCCCTAACCCTAACCCTAGCCCAAACCCTAACCCTAACCCTTCCCCGAAGCCTGACCCTCACCCGTCCCCTAATCCTAACCCGTACGCTGACACTAACCCCCGCCCTCACACGTACGATCACCCTAAAGCGTTGTCGTACCCTCACCTGGACCCTAAACCGTCCCCGTCCCCTAACCCTAACCCTAGCGCGAACCCTAACCCTAACCCTTCCCCGAAGCCTGACCCGCACCCGTCCCCTAATCCTAACCCGTACGCCGACACTAACCCGCGCCCTCACACGTACGCTCCCCCTAAAGCGTTGTCGTACCCTCACCTGGACCCTAAACCGTCCCCGTCCCCTAACCCTAACCCTAGCCCGAACCCTAACCCTAACCCTTCCCCGAAGCCTGACACTCACCCGTCCCCTAATCCTGACCCGTACGCTGACACTAACCCGCGCCCTCACACGTACGCTCGCCCTAAAGCGTTGTCGTACCCTCACCTGGACCCTAAACCGTCCCCGTCCCCTAACCCTAACCCTAGCCCGAACCCTAACCCTAACCCTTCCCCGAAGCCTGACCCTCACCCGTCCCCTAATCCTAACCCGTACGCTGACACTAACCCGCGCCCTCACACGTACGCTCCCCGTAAAGCGTTCTCGTAACCTCACCTGGACCCTAAACCGTCCCCGTCCCCTAACCCTAACCCTAGCCCGAACCCTAACCCTAACCCTTCCCCGAAGCCTGACCCTCACCCGTCCCCTAATCCTAACCCGTACGCTGACACTAACCCGCGCCCTCACAGGTACGCTCCCACTAAAGCGTTGTCGTACCCTCACCTGGACCCTAAACCGTCCCCGTCCCCTAACCCTAACCCTAGCCCGAACCCTAACCCTAACCCTTCCCCGAAGCCTGACCCTCACCCGTCCCCTAATCCTAACCCGTACGCTGACACTAACTCGTGCCCTCACACGAACGCTCCCCCTAAAGCGTTGTCGTACCCTCACCTGGACCCTAAACCGTCCCCGTCCCCTAACCCTAACCCTAGCCCAAACCCTAACCCTAACCCTTCCCCGAAGCCTGACCCTCACCCGTCCCCTCATCCTAAACCGTACGCTGACACTAACCCGCGCCCTCACACGTACGCTCCCCGTAAAGCGTTGTCGTACCCTCAGCTGGAGCCTAAACCGTCCCCGTCCCCTAACCCTAACCCTAGCCCGAACCCTAACCCTAACCCTTCCCCGAAGCCTGACCCTCACCCGTCCCCTAATCCTTACCCGTACGCTGACACTAACCCGTGCCCTAGCACGTACGCTCCCCCTAAAGCGTTGTCGTACCCTCACCTGGACCCTAAACCGTCCCCGTCCCCTTACCCTAACCCTAGCCCGAACCCTAACCCTAACCCTTCCCCGAAGCCTGACCCTCACCCGTCCCCTCATCCTAAACCGTACGCTGACACTAACCCGCGCCCTCACACGTACGCTCCCCCTAAAGCGTTGTCGTATCCTCACCTGGACCCTAAACCGTCCCCGTCCCCTAACCATAAACCTAGCCCTAACCCTAACCCTAACCCTTCCCCGAAGCCTGACCCTCACCCGTCCCCTAATTCTAACCCGTACGCTGACACTAACCCGCGCCCTCACACGTACGCTCCCCCTAAAGCGTTGTCGTACCCTCACCTGGACCCTAAACCGTCCCCGACCCTAACCCTAACCCTAGCCCGAACCCTAACCCTAACCCTTCCCCGAAGCCCGACCCTCACCCGTCCCCTAATCCTAAACCGTACGCTGACACTAACCCGCGCCCTCACACGTATGCTCCCCCTAAAGCGTTGTCGTACCCTCAGCTGGACCCTAAACCGTCCCCGTCCCCTAACCCTAACCCTAGCCCGAACCCTAACCCTAACACTTCCCCGAAGCCTGACCCTCACCCGTCCCCTAATCCTTACCCGTACGCTGACACTAACCCGTGCACTAGCACGTACGCTCCCCCTAAAGCGTTGTCGTACCCTCACCTGGACCCGAAACCGTCCCCGTCCCCTAACCCTAACCCTAGCCCGAACCCTAAACGTAACCCTTCCCCGAAGCCTGACCCTCACCCGTCCCCTAATCCTAACCCGTACGCTGACACTAACCCGCGCCCTCACACGTACGCTCCCCCTAAAGCGTTTTCGTACCCTCACCTGGACCCTAAACAGTCCCCGTTCCCTAACCCTAAACCTAGCCCGAACCCTAACCCTAACCCTTCCCCGAAGCCTGACCCTCACCCGTCCCCTAATCCTAAACCGTACGCTGACACTAACCCGCGCCCTCACACGTACGCTCCCCCTAAATCGTTGTCGTACCCTCACCGGGACCCTAAACCGTCCCCGTCCCCTAACCCTAACCCTAGCCCGAACCCTAACCCTAACCCTTCCCCGAAGCCTGACCCTCACCCGTCCCCTAATCATAACCCGTACGCTGACACTAACCCGCGCCCTCACACGTACGCTCCCACTAAAGCGTTGTCGTACCCTCACCTGGACCCTAAACCGTCCCCGTCCGCTAACCATAACCCTAGCCCGAACCCTAACCCTAACCCTTCCCCGAAGCCTGACCCTCACCCGTCCCCTAATCCTAACCCGTACGCCGACACTAACCCGCGCCCTCACACGTACGCTCCCCCTAAAGCGTTGTCGTACCCTCACCTGGACCCTAAACCGTCCCCGTCCCCTAACCCTAACCCTAGCCCGTACCCTAACCCTAAACCTTCCCCGAAGCCTGACCCTCACCCGTCCCCTAATCCTAACCCGTACGCTGACACTAACTCGTGCCCTCACACGAACGCTCCCCCTAAAGCGTTGTCGTACCCTCACCTGGACCCTAAACCGTCCCCGTCCCCTAACCCTAACCCTAGCCCAAACCCTAACCCTAACCCTTCCCCGAAGCCTGACCCTCACCCGTCCCCTCATCCTAAACCGTACGCTGACACTAACCCGCGCCCTCACACGTACGCTCCCCGTAAAGCGTTGTCGTACCCTCAGCTGGAGCCTAAACCGTCCCCGTCCCCTAACCCTAACCCTAGCCCGAACCCTAACCCTAACCCTTCCCCGAAGTCTGACCCTCACCCGTCCCCTAATCCTTACCCGTACGCTGACACTAACCCGTGCCCTAGCACGTACGCTCCCCCTAAAGCGTTGTCGTACCCTCACCTGGACCCTAAACCGTCCCCGTCCCCTTACCCTAACCCTAGCCCGAACCCTAACCCTAACCCTTCCCCGAAGCCTGACCCTCACCTGTCCCCTCATCCTAAACCGTACGCTGACACTAACCCGCGCCCTCACACGTACGCTCCCCCTAAAGCGTTGTCGTATCCTCACCTGGACCCTAAACCGTCCCCGTCCCCTAACCATAAACCTAGCCCGAACCCTAACCCTAACCCTTCCCCGAAGCCTGACCCTCACCCGTCCCCTAATTCTAACCCGTACGCTGACACTAACCCGCGCCCTCACACGTACGCTCCCCCTAAAGCGTTGTCGTACCCTCACCTGGACCCTAAACCGTCCCCGACCCTAACCCTAACCCTAGCCCGAACCCTAACCCTAACCCTTCCCCGAAGCCCGACCCTCACCCGTCCCCTAATCCTAAACCGTACGCTGACACTAACCCGCGCCCTCACACGTATGCTCCCCCTAAAGCGTTGTCGTACCCTCAGCTGGACCTTAAACCGTCCCCGTCCCCTAACCCTAACCCTAGCCCGAACCCTAACCCTAACACTTCCCCGAAGCCTGACCCTCACCCGTCCCCTAATCCTTACCCGTACGCTGACACTAACCCGTGCACTAGCACGTACGCTCCCCCTAAAGCGTTGTCGTACCCTCACCTGGACCCGAAACCGTCCCCGTCCCCTAACCCTAACCCTAGCCCGAACCCTAAACCTAACCCTTCCCCGAAGCCTGACCCTCACCCGTCCCCTAATCCTAACCCGTACGCTGACACTAACCCGCGCCCTCACACGTACGCTCCCCCTAAAGCGTTGTCGTACCCTCACCTGGACCCTAAAACGTCCCCGTCCCCTAACCCTAACCCTAGCCCGAACCCTAACCCTAACACTTCCCTGAAGCCTGACCCTCACCCGTCCCCTAATCCTTACCCGTACGCTGACACTAACCCGTGCCCTCCCACGTACGCTCCCCCTAAATCGTTGTCGTACCCTCACCTGGACCCTAAACCGTCCCCGTCCCCTAACCCTAACCCTAGCCCGAACCCTAACCCTAACCCTTCCCCGAAGCCTGACCCTCACCCGTCCCCTAATCCTAACCCGTACGCTGACACTAACCCGCGCCCTCACACGTACGCTCCCCCTAAAGCGTTTTCGTACCCTCACCTGGACCCTAAACAGTCCCCGTCCCCTAACCCTAAACCTAGCCCGAACCCTAACCCTAACCCTTCCCCGAAGCCTGACCCTCACCCGTCCCCTAATCCTAAACCGTACGCTGACACTAACCCGCGCCCTCACACGTACGCTCCCCCTAAATCGTTGTCGTACCCTCACCGGGACCCTAAACCGTCCCCGTCCCCTAACCCTAACCCTAGCCCGAACCCTAACCATAACCCTTCCCCGAAGCCTGACCCTCACCCGTCCCCTAATCATAACCCGTACGCTGACACTAACCCGCGCCCTCACACGTACGCTCCCACTAAAGCGTTGTCGTACCCTCACCTGGACCCTAAACCGTCCCCGTCCGCTAACCCTAACCCTAGCCCGAACCCTAACCCTAACCCTTCCCCGAAGCCTGACCCTCACCCGTCCCCTAATCCTAACCCGTACGCCGACACTAACCCGCGCCCTCACACGTACGCTCCCCCTAAAGCGTTGTCGTACCCTCACCTGAACCCTAAACCGTCCCCGTCCCCTAACCCTAACCCTAGCCCGTACCCTAACCCTAAACCTTCCCCGAAGCCTGACCCTCACCCGTCCCCTAATCCTAACCCGTACGCTGACACTAACCCGCGCCCTCACACGTACGCTCCCCCTAAAGCGTTGTCGTACCCTCACCTGGACCCTAAACCGTCCCCGTCCCCTAACCCTAAACCTAGCCCGAACCCTAACCCTAACCCTTCCCCGAAGCCTGACCCTCACCCGTCCCCTAATCCTAAACCGTACGCTGACACTAACCCGCGCCCTCACACGTACGCTCCCCCTAAAGCGTTGTCGTACCCTCACCTGGACCCTAAACCGTCCCCGTCCCCTAACCCTAACCCTAGCCCGAACCCTAACCCTAACCCTTCCCCGAAGCCTGACCCTCACCCGTCCCCTAATCATAACCCGTACGCTGACACTAACCAGCACCCTCACAGGTACGCTCCCCCTAAAGCGTTGTCGTACCCTCACCTGGACCCTAAACCGTCCCCGTCCCCTAACCCTAACCCTAGCCCGAACCCTAACCCTAACCCTTCCCCGAAGCCCGACCCTCACCCGTCCCCTAATCCTAAACCGTACGCTGACACTAACCCGCGCCCTCACACGTATGCTCCCCCTAAAGCGTTGTCGTACCCTCAGCTGGACCCTAAACCGTCCCCGTCCCGTAACCCTAACCCTAGCCCGAACCCTAACCCTAACACTTCCCCGAAGCCTGACCCTCACCCGTCCCCTAATCCTTACCCGTACGCTGACACTAACCCGTGCACTAGCACGTACGCTCCCCCTAAAGCGTTGTCGTACCCTCACCTGGACCCTAAACCGTCCCCGACCCTAACCCTAACCCTAGCCCGAACCCTAACCCTAACCCTTCCCCGAAGCCCGACCCTCACCCGTCCCCTAATCCTAAACCGTACGCTGACACTAACCCGCGCCCTCACACGTATGCTCCCCCTAAAGCGTTGTCGTACCCTCAGCTGGACCCTAAACCGTCCCCGTCCCCTAACCCTAACCCTAGCCCGAACCCTAACCCTAACACTTCCCCGAAGCCTGACCCTCACCCGTCCCCTAATCCTTACCCGTACGCTGACACTAACCCGTGCCCTCCCACGTACGCTCCCCCTAAAGCGTTGTCGTACCCTCACCTGGACCCTAAACCGTCCCCGTCCCCTAACCCTAACCCTAGCCCGAACCCTAACCCTAAATCTTCCCCGAAGCCTGACCCTCACCCGTCCCCTAATCCTAACCCGTACGCTGACACTAACCCGCGCCCTCACACGTACGCTCCCCCTAAAGCGTTTTCGTACCCTCACCTGGACCCTAAACAGTCCCCGTTCCCTAACCCTAAACCTAGCCCGAACCCTAACCCTAACCCTTCCCCGAAGCCTGACCCTCACCCGTCCCCTAATCCTAAACCGTACGCTGACACTAACCCGCGCCCTCACACGTACGCTCCCCCTAAATCGTTGTCGTACCCTCACCGGGACCCTAAACCGTCCCCGTCCCCTAACCCTAACCCTAGCCCGAACCCTAACCCTAACCCTTCCCCAAGCCTGACCCTCACCCGTCCCCTAATCATAACCCGTACGCTGACACTAACCCGCGCCCTCACACGTACGCTCCCACTAAAGCGTTGTCGTACCCTCACCTGGACCCTAAACCGTCCCCGTCCGCTAACCATAACCCTAGCCCGAACCCTAACCCTAACCCTTCCCCGAAGCCTGACCCTCACCCGTCCCCTAATCCTAACCCGTACGCCGACACTAACCCGCGCCCTCACACGTACGCTCCCCCTAAAGCGTTGTCGTACCCTCACCTGGACCCTAAACCGTCCCCGTCCCCTAACCCTAACCCTAGCCCGTACCCTAACCCTAAACCTTCCCCGAAGCCTGACCCTCACCCGTCCCCTAATCCTAACCCGTACGCTGACACTAACTCGTGCCCTCACACGAACGCTCCCCCTAAAGCGTTGTCGTACCCTCACCTGGACCCTAAACCGTCCCCGTCCCCTAACCCTAACCCTAGCCCAAACCCTAACCCTAACCCTTCCCCGAAGCCTGACCCTCACCCGTCCCCTCATCCTAAACCGTACGCTGACACTAACCCGCGCCCTCACACGTACGCTCCCCGTAAAGCGTTGTCGTACCCTCAGCTGGAGCCTAAACCGTCCCCGTCCCCTAACCCTAACCCTAGCCCGAACCCTAACCCTAACCCTTCCCCGAAGTCTGACCCTCACCCGTCCCCTAATCCTTACCCGTACGCTGACACTAACCCGTGCCCTAGCACGTACGCTCCCCCTAAAGCGTTGTCGTACCCTCACCTGGACCCTAAACCGTCCCCGTCCCCTTACCCTAACCCTAGCCCGAACCCTAACCCTAACCCTTCCCCGAAGCCTGACCCTCACCTGTCCCCTCATCCTAAACCGTACGCTGACACTAACCCGCGCCCTCACACGTACGCTCCCCCTAAAGCGTTGTCGTATCCTCACCTGGACCCTAAACCGTCCCCGTCCCCTAACCATAAACCTAGCCCGAACCCTAACCCTAACCCTTCCCCGAAGCCTGACCCTCACCCGTCCCCTAATTCTAACCCGTACGCTGACACTAACCCGCGCCCTCACACGTACGCTCCCCCTAAAGCGTTGTCGTACCCTCACCTGGACCCTAAACCGTCCCCGACCCTAACCCTAACCCTAGCCCGAACCCTAACCCTAACCCTTCCCCGAAGCCCGACCCTCACCCGTCCCCTAATCCTAAACCGTACGCTGACACTAACCCGCGCCCTCACACGTATGCTCCCCCTAAAGCGTTGTCGTACCCTCAGCTGGACCTTAAACCGTCCCCGTCCCCTAACCCTAACCCTAGCCCGAACCCTAACCCTAACACTTCCCCGAAGCCTGACCCTCACCCGTCCCCTAATCCTTACCCGTACGCTGACACTAACCCGTGCACTAGCACGTACGCTCCCCCTAAAGCGTTGTCGTACCCTCACCTGGACCCGAAACCGTCCCCGTCCCCTAACCCTAACCCTAGCCCGAACCCTAAACCTAACCCTTCCCCGAAGCCTGACCCTCACCCGTCCCCTAATCCTAACCCGTACGCTGACACTAACCCGCGCCCTCACACGTACGCTCCCCCTAAAGCGTTGTCGTACCCTCACCTGGACCCTAAAACGTCCCCGTCCCCTAACCCTAACCCTAGCCCGAACCCTAACCCTAACACTTCCCTGAAGCCTGACCCTCACCCGTCCCCTAATCCTTACCCGTACGCTGACACTAACCCGTGCCCTCCCACGTACGCTCCCCCTAAATCGTTGTCGTACCCTCACCTGGACCCTAAACCGTCCCCGTCCCCTAACCCTAACCCTAGCCCGAACCCTAACCCTAACCCTTCCCCGAAGCCTGACCCTCACCCGTCCCCTAATCCTAACCCGTACGCTGACACTAACCCGCGCCCTCACACGTACGCTCCCCCTAAAGCGTTTTCGTACCCTCACCTGGACCCTAAACAGTCCCCGTCCCCTAACCCTAAACCTAGCCCGAACCCTAACCCTAACCCTTCCCCGAAGCCTGACCCTCACCCGTCCCCTAATACTAAACCGTACGCTGACACTAACCCGCGCCCTCACACGTACGCTCCCCCTAAATCGTTGTCGTACCCTCACCGGGACCCTAAACCGTCCCCGTCCCCTAACCCTAACCCTAGCCCGAACCCTAACCATAACCCTTCCCCGAAGCCTGACCCTCACCCGTCCCCTAATCATAACCCGTACGCTGACACTAACCCGCGCCCTCACACGTACGCTCCCACTAAAGCGTTGTCGTACCCTCACCTGGACCCTAAACCGTCCCCGTCCGCTAACCCTAACCCTAGCCCGAACCCTAACCCTAACCCTTCCCCGAAGCCTGACCCTCACCCGTCCCCTAATCCTAACCCGTACGCCGACACTAACCCGCGCCCTCACACGTACGCTCCCCCTAAAGCGTTGTCGTACCCTCACCTGAACCCTAAACCGTCCCCGTCCCCTAACCCTAACCCTAGCCCGTACCCTAACCCTAAACCTTCCCCGAAGCCTGACCCTCACCCGTCCCCTAATCCTAACCCGTACGCTGACACTAACCCGCGCCCTCACACGTACGCTCCCCCTAAAGCGTTGTCGTACCCTCACCTGGACCCTAAACCGTCCCCGTCCCCTAACCCTAAACCTAGCCCGAACCCTAACCCTAACCCTTCCCCGAAGCCTGACCCTCACCCGTCCCCTAATCCTAAACCGTACGCTGACACTAACCCGCGCCCTCACACGTACGCTCCCCCTAAAGCGTTGTCGTACCCTCACCTGGACCCTAAACCGTCCCCGTCCCCTAACCCTAACCCTAGCCCGAACCCTAACCCTAACCCTTCCCCGAAGCCTGACCCTCACCCGTCCCCTAATCATAACCCGTACGCTGACACTAACCAGCACCCTCACAGGTACGCTCCCCCTAAAGCGTTGTCGTACCCTCACCTGGACCCTAAACCGTCCCCGTCCCCTAACCCTAACCCTAGCCCGAACCCTAACCCTAACCCTTCCCCGAAGCCCGACCCTCACCCGTCCCCTAATCCTAAACCGTACGCTGACACTAACCCGCGCCCTCACACGTATGCTCCCCCTAAAGCGTTGTCGTACCCTCAGCTGGACCCTAAACCGTCCCCGTCCCCTAACCCTAACCCTAGCCCGAACCCTAACCCTAACACTTCCCCGAAGCCTGACCCTCACCCGTCCCCTAATCCTTACCCGTACGCTGACACTAACCCGTGCACTAGCACGTACGCTCCCCCTAAAGCGTTGTCGTACCCTCACCTGGACCCTAAACCGTCCCCGTCCCCTAACCCTAACCCTAGCCCGAACCCTAACCCTAACCCTTCCCCGAAGCCTGACCCTCACACGTCCCCTAATCCTAACCCGTACGCTGACACTAACCCGCGCCCTCACACGTACGCTCCCCCTAAAGCGTTGTCGTACCCTCACCTGGACCCTAAACCGTCCCCGTCCCCTAACCCTAACCCTAGCCCGAACCCTAACCCTAACCCTTCCCTGAAGCCTGACCCTCACCCGTCCCCTAATCCTTACCCGTACGCTGACACTAACCCGTGCCCTCCCACGTACGCTCCCCCTAAAGCGTTGTCGTACCCTCACCTGGACCCTAAACCGTCCCCGTCCCCTAACCCTAACCCTAGCCCGAACCCTAACCCTAAATCTTCCCCGAAGCCTGACCCTCACCCGTCCCCTAATCCTAACCCGTACGCTGACACTAACCCGCGCCCTCACACGTACGCTCCCCCTAAAGCGTTTTCGTACCCTCACCTGGACCCTAAACCGTCCCCGTCCCCTAACCCTAAACCTAGCCCGAACCCTAACCCTAACCCTTCCCCGAAGCCTGACCCTCACCCGTCCCCTAATCCTAAACCGTACGCTGACACTAACCCGCGCCCTCACACGTACGCTCCCCCTAAATCGTTGTCGTACCCTCACCGGGACCCTAAACCGTCCCCGTCCCCTAACCCTAACCCTAGCCCGAACCCTAACCCTAACCCTTCCCCGAAGCCTGACCCTCACCCGTCCCCTAATCATAACCCGTTCGCTGACACTAACCCGCGCCCTCACACGTACGCTCACCCTAAAGCGTTGTCGTACCCTCACCTGGACCCTAAACCGTCCCCGTCCCCTAACCCTAACCCTAGCCCGAACCCTAACCCTAACCCTTCCCCGAAGCCTGACCCTCACCCGTCCCCTAATCCTAACCCGTACGCCGACACTAACCCGCGCCCTCACACGTACGCTCCCCCTAAAGCGTTGTCGTACCCTCACCTGGACCCTAAACAGTCCCCGTCCCCTAACCCTAACCCTAGCCCGAACCCTAACCCTAACCCTTCCCCGAAGCCTGACCCTCACCCGTCCCCTAATCCTAACCCGTACGCCGACACTAACCCGCGCCCTCACACGTACGCTCCCCCTAAAGCGTTGTCGTACCCTCACCTGGACCCTAAACCGTCCCCGTCCCCTAACCCTAACCCTAGCCCGAACACTAACCTAACCCTTCCCTGAAGCCTGACCCTCACCCGTCCCCTAATCCTTACCCGTACGCTGACACTAACCCGTGCCCTCCCACGTACGCTCCCCCTAAAGCGTTGTCGTACCCTCACCTGGACCCTAAACCGTCCCCGTCCCCTAACCCTAACCCTAGCCCGAACCCTAACCCTAAACCTTCCCCGAAGCCTGACCCTCACCCGTCCCCTAATCCTAACCCGTACGCTGACACTAACCCGCGCCCTCACACGTACGCTCCCCCTAAAGCGTTGTCGTACCCTCACCTGGACCCTAAACCGTCCCCGTCCCCTAACCCTAAACCTAGCCCGAACCCTAACCCTAACCCTTTCCCGAAGCCTGACACTCACCCGTCCCCTAATCCTAAACCGTACGCTGACACTAACCCGCGCCCTCACACGTACGCTCCCCCTAAAGCTTTGTCGTACCCTCACCTGGACCCTAAACCGTCCCCGTCCCCTAACCCTAACCCTAGCCCGAACCCTAACCCTAACCCTTCCCCGAAGCCTGACCCTCACCCGTCCCCTAATCATAACCCGTACGCTGACACTAACCCGCACCCTCACACGTACGCTCCCCCTAAAGCGTTGTCGTACCCTCACCTGGACCCTAAACCGTCCCCGTCCCCTAACCCTAACCCTAGCCCGAACCCTAACCCTAACCCTTCCCCGAAGCCTGACCCTCACCCGTCCCCTAATCCTAACCCGTACGCTGACACTAACCCGCGCCCTCACACGTACGCTCCCCCTAAAGCGTTGTCGTACCCTCACCTGGACCCTAAACCGTCCCCGTCCCCTAAACCTAACCCTAGCCCGAACCCTAACCCTAACCCTTCCCCGAAGCCTGACCCTCACCCGTCCCCTAATCCTAACCCGTACGCTGACACTAACCCCCGCCCTCACACGTACGCTCCCCCTAAAGCGTTGTCGTACCCTCACCTGGACCCTAAACCGTCCCCGTCCCCTAACCCTAACCCTAGCCCGAACCCTAACCCTAAACCTTCCCCGAAGCCTGACCCTCACCCGTCCCCTAATCCTAACCCGTACGCCGACACTAACCCGCGCCCTCACACGTACGCTCCCCCTAAAGCGTTGTCGTACCCTCACCTGGACCCTAAACCGTCCCCGTCCCCTAACCCTAACCCTAGCCCGAACCCTAACCCTAACCCTTCCCCGAAGCCTGACCCTTACCCGTCCCCTAATCCTAACCCGTACGCCGACACTAACCCGCGCCCTCACACGTATGCTCCCCCTAAAGCGTTGTCGTACCCTCACCTGGACCCTAAACCGTCCCCGTCCCCTAACCCTAACCCTAGCCCGAACCCTAACCCTAACCCTTCCCCGAAGCCTGACCCTCACCCGTCCCCTAATCCTAACCCGTACGCTGACACTAACCCGCGCCCTCACACGTACGCTCCCCGTAAAGCGTTGTCGTACCCTCACCTGGACCCTAAACCGTCCCCGTCCCCTAACCCTAACCCTAGCCCGAACCCTAACCCTAACCCTTCCCCGAAGCCTGACCCTCACCCGTCCCCTAATCCTAACCCGTACGCTGACACTAACCCGCGCCCTCACACGTATGCTCCCACTAAAGCGTTGTCGTACCCTCACCTGGACCCTAAACCGTCCCCGTTCCCTAACCCTAACCCTAGCCCGAACCCTAACCCTAACCCTTCCCCGAAGCCTGACCCTCACCCGTCCCCTAATCCTAACCCGTACGCTGACACTAACCCGTGCCCTCACACGTACGCTCCCCCTAAAGCGTTGTCGTACCCTCACCTGGACCCTAAACCGTCCCCGTCCCCTAACCCTAACCCTAGCCCAAACCCTAACCCTAACCCTTCCCCGAAGCCTGACCCTCACCCGTCCCCTAATCCTAAACCGTACGCTGACACTAACCCGCGCCCTCACACGTATGCTCCCCGTAAAGCGTTGTCGTACCCTCAGCTGGAGCCTAAACCGTCCCCGTCCCCTAACCCTAACCCTAGCCCGAACCCTAACCCTAACCCTTCCCCGAAGCCTGACCCTCACCCGTCCCCTAATCCTTACCCGTACGCTGACACTAACCCGTGCCCTAGCACGTACGCTCCCCCTAAAGCGTTGTCGTACCCTCACCTGGACCCTAAACCGTCCCCGTCCCCTAACCCTAACCCTAGCCCGAACCCTAACCCTAACCCTTCCCCGAAGCCTGACCCTCACCCGTCCCCTCATCCTAAACCGTACGCTGACACTAACCTGCGCCCTCACACGTACGCTCCCCGTATAGCTTTGTCGTACCCTCACCTGAACCCTAAACCGTCCCCGTCCCCTAACACTAACCCTAGCCCGAACCCTAACCCTAACCCTTCCCCAAAGCCTGACCCTCACCCGTCCCCTAATCCTAACCCGTACGCTGACACTAACCCGCGCCCTCACACGTACGCTCCCCCTAAAGCGTTGTTGTACCCTCACCTGGACCCTAAACCGTCCCCGACCCTAACCCTAACCCTAGCCCGAACCCTAACCCTAACCCTTCCCCGAAGCCCGACCCTCACCCGTCCCCTAATCCTAAACCGTACGCTGACACTAACCCGCGCCCTCACACGTATGCTCCCCCTAAAGCGTTGTCGTACCCTCAGCTGGACACTAAACCGTCCCCGTCCCCTAACCCTAACCCTAGCCCGAACCCTAACCCTAACACTTCCCCGAAGCCTGACCCTCACCCGTCCCCTAATCCTTACCCGTACGCTGACACTAACCCGTGCACTAGCACGTACGCTCCCCCTAAAGCGTTGTCGTACCCTCACCTGGACCCTAAACCGTCCCCGTCCCCTAACCCTAACCCTAGCCCGAACCCTAACCCTAACCCTTCCCCGAAGCCTGACCCTCACCCGTCCCCTAATCCTAACCCGTACGCTGACACTAACCCGCGCCCTCACACGTACGCTCTCCCTAAAGCGTTGTCGTACCCTCACCTGGACCCTAAACCGTCCCCGTCCCCTAACCCTAACCCTAGCCCGAACCCTAACCCTAACCCTTCCCTGAAGCCTGACCCTCACCCGTCCCCTAATCCTTACCCGTACGCTGACACTAACCCGTGCCCTCCCACGTACGCTCCCCCTAAAGCGTTGTCGTACCCTCACCTGGACCCTAAACCGTCCCCGTCCCCTAACCCTAACCCTAGCCCGAACCCTAAACCTAAACCTTCCCCGAAGCCTGACCCTCACCCGTCCCCTAATCCTAACCCGTACGCTGACACTAACCCGCGCCCTCACACGTACGCTCCCCCAAAGCGTTTTCGTACCCTCACCTGGACCCTAAACCGGCCCCGTCCCCTAACCCTAAACCTAGCCCGAACCATAACCCTAACCCTTCCCCGAAGCCTGACCCTCACCCGTCCCCTAATCCTAAACCGTACGCTGACACTAACCCGCGCCCTCACATGTACGCTCCCCCTAAATCGTTGTCGTACCCTCACCTGGACCCTAAACCGTCCCCGTCCCCTAACCCTAACCCTAGCCCGAACCCTAACCCTAACCCTTCCCCGAAGCCTGACCCTCACCCGTCCCCTAATCATAACCCGTACGCTGACACTAACCCGCACCCTCACACGTACGCTCCCCCTAAAGCGTTGTCGTACCCTCACCTGGACCCTAAACCGTCCCCGTCCCCTAACCCTAACCCTAGCCCGAACCCTAACCCTAACCCTTCCCCGAAGCCCGACCCTCACCCGTCCCCTAATCCTAAACCGTACGCTGACACTAACCCGCGCCCTCACACGTATGCTCCCCCTAAAGCGTTGTCGTACCCTCAGCTGGACCCTAAACCGTCCCCGTCCCCTAACCCTAACCCTAGCCCGAACCCTAACCCTAACACTTCCCCGAAGCCTGACCCTCACCCGTCCCCTAATCCTTACCCGTACGCCGACACTAACCCGTGCACTAGCACGTACGCTCCCCCTAAAGCGTTGTCGTACCCTCACCTGGACCCTAAACCGTCCCCGTCCCCTAACCCTAACCCTAGCCCGAACCCTAACCCTAACCCTTCCCCGAAGCCTGACCCTCACCCGTCCCCTAATCCTAACCCGTACGCTGACACTAACCCGCGCCCTCACACGTACGCTCCCCCTAAAGCGTTGTCGTACCCTCACCTGGACCCTAAACCGTCCCCGTCCCCTAACCCTAACCCTAGCCCGAACCCTAACCCTAACCCTTCCCTGAAGCCTGACCCTCACCCGTCCCCTAATCCTTACCCGTACGCTGACACTAACCCGTGCCCTCCCACGTACGCTCCCCCTAAAGCGTTGTCGTACCCTCACCTGGACCCTAAACCGTCCCCGTCCCCTAACCCTAACCCTAGCCCGAACCCTAACCCTAAATCTTCCCCGAAGCCTGACCCTCACCCGTCCCCTAATCCTAACCCGTACGCTGACACTAACCCGCGCCCTCACACGTACGCTCCCCCTAAAGCGTTTTCGTACCCTCACCTGGAACCTAAACCGTCCCCGTCCCCTAACCCTAAACCTAGCCCGAACCCTAACCCTAACCCTTCCCCGAAGCCTGACCCTCACCCGTCCCCTAATCCTAAACCGTACGCTGACACTAACCCGCGCCCTCACACGTACGCTCCCCCTAAATCGTTGTCGTACCCTCACCGGGACCCTAAACCGTCCCCGTCCCCTAACCCTAACCCTAGCCCGAACCCTAACCCTAACCCTTCCCCGAAGCCTGACCCTCACCCGTCCCCTAATCATAACCCGTACGCTGACACTAACCCGCGCCCTCACACGTACGCTCACCCTAAAGCGTTGTCGTACCCTCACCTGGACCCTAAACCGTCCCCGTCCCCTAACCCTAACCCTAGCCCGAACCCTAACCCTAACCCTTCCCCGAAGCCTGACCCTCACCCGTCCCCTAATCCTAACCCGTACGCCGACACTAACCCGCGCCCTCACACGTACGCTCCCCCTAAAGCGTTGTCGTACCCTCACCTGGACCCTAAACAGTCCCCGTCCCCTAACCCTAACCCTAGCCCGAACCCTAACCCTAACCCTTCCCCGAAGCCTGACCCTCACCCGTCCCCTAATCCTAACCCGTACGCCGACACTAACCCGCGCCCTCACACGTACGCTCCCCCTAAAGCGTTGTCGTACCCTCACCTGGACCCTAAACCGTCCCCGTCCCCTAACCCTAACCCTAGCCCGAACCCTAACCCTAACCCTTCCCTGAAGCCTGACCCTCACCCGTCCCCTAATCCTTACCCGTACGCTGACACTAACCCGTGCCCTCCCACGTACGCTCCCCCTAAAGCGTTGTCGTACCCTCACCTGGACCCTAAACCGTCCCCGTCCCCTAACCCTAACCCTAGCCCGAACCCTAACCCTAAACCTTCCCCGAAGCCTGACCCTCACCCGTCCCCTAATCCTAACCCGTACGCTGACACTAACCCGCACCCTCACACGTACGCTGCCCCTAAAGCGTTGTCGTACCCTCACCTGGACCCTAAACCGTCCCCGTCCCCTAACCCTAAACCTAGCCCGAACCCTAACCCTAACCCTTTCCCGAAGCCTGACCCTCACCCGACCCCTAATCCTAAACCGTACGCTGACACTAACCCGCGCCCTCACACGTACGCTCCCCCTAAAGCTTTGTCGTACCCTCACCTGGACCCTAAACCGTCCCCGTCCCCTAACCCTAACCCTAGCCCGAACCCTAACCCTAACCCTTCCCCGAAGCCTGACCCTCACTCGTCCCCTAATCATAACCCGTACGCTGACACTAACCCGCACCCTCACACGTACGCTCCCCCTAAAGCGTTGTCGTACCCTCACCTGGACCCTAAACCGTCCCCGTCCCCTAACCCTAACCCTAGCCCGAACCCTAACCCTAACCCTTCCCCGAAGCCTGACCCTCACCCGTCCCCTAATCCTAACCCGTACGCCGACACTAACCCCCGCCCTCACACGTACGCTCCCCCTAAAGCGTTGTCGTAACCTCACCTGGACCCTAAACCGTCCCCGTCCCCTAACCCTAACCCTGGCCCGAACCCTAACCCTAACCCTTCCCCGAAGCCTGACCCTCACCCGTCCCCTAATGCTAACCCGTACGCTGACACTAACCCGCGCCCTCACATGTATGCTCCCCCTAATGCGTTGTCGTACACTTAGCTGGACCCTAAACCGTCCCCGTCCCCTAACCCTAACCCTAGCTCGAACCCTAACCCTAACCCTTCCCCGAAGCCTGACCCTCACACGTCCCCTAATCCTAACACGTACGCTGACACTAACCGACGCCCTCACACGTACGCTCCCCCTAAAGCGTTGTCGTACCCTCACCTGGACCCTAAACCGTCCCCGTCCCCTAACCCTAACCCTAGCCCGAACCCTAACCCTAATCCTTCCCCGAAGCCTGACCCTCACCCGTCCCCTTATCCTACCCCGTACGCTGACACTAACCCGCGCCCTCACACGTATGCTCCCCCTAAAGCGTTGTCGTACCCTCACCTGGACCCTAAACCTTCCCCGTCCCCTAACCCTAACCCTAGCCCGAACCCTAACCCTAACCCTTCCCCGAAGCCTGACCCTCACCCGTCCCCTAATCCTAACCCGTACGCCGACACTAACCCGCGCCCTCACACGTACGCTCCCCCTAAAGCGTTGTCGTACCCTCACCTGGACCCTAAACCGTCCCCGTCCCCTAACCCTAACCCTAGCCCGAACCCTAACCTAACCCTTCCCCGAAGCCTGACCCTCACCCGTCCCCTAATCCTAACCCGTACTCTGACACTAACCCGCGCCCTCACACGTACGCTCCCCCTAAAGCGTTGTCGTACCCTCACCTGGACCCTAAACCGTCCCCGTCCCCTAACCCTAACCCTAGCCCGAACCATAACCCTAAACATTCCCCGAAGCCTGACCCTCACCCGTCCCCTAATCCTAACCCGTACTCTGACACTAACCCGCGCCCTCACACGTACGCTCCCCCTAAAGCGTTGTCGTACCCTCACCTGGACCCTAAACCGTCCCCGTCCCCTAACCCTAACCCTAGCGCGAACCCTAACCCTAACCCTTCCCCGAAGCCTGACCCTCACCCGTCCCCTAATCCTAAACCGTACGCTGACACTAACCCGCGCCCTCACACGTATGCTCCCCCTAAAGCGTTGTCGCTCCCTCACCTGGACCCTAAACCGTCCCCGTCACCTAACCCTAACCCTAGCCCGAACCCTAACCCTAACCCTTCCCCGAAGCCTGACCCTCACCTGTCCCCTAATCCTAACCCGTACGCTGACACTAACCCGCGCCCTCACACGTACGCTCCCCCTAAAGCGTTGTCGTACCCTCACCTGGACCCTAAACCTTCCCCGTCCCCTAACCCTAACCCTAGCCCGAACCCTAACCCTAACCCTTCCCCGAAGCCTGACCCTCACCCGTCCCCTAATCCTAACCCGTACGCCGACACTAACCCGCGCCCTCACACGTACGCTCCCCATAAAGCGTTGTCGTACCCTCACCTGGACCCTAAACCGTCCCCGTCCCCTAACCCTAACCCTAGCCCGAACCCTAACCTAACCCTTCCCCGAAGCCTGACCCTCACCCGTCCCCTAATCCTAACCCGTACTCTGACACTA
This sequence comes from Grampus griseus, assembly GCF_964374135.1. Lineage (NCBI taxonomy): Eukaryota > Metazoa > Chordata > Mammalia > Artiodactyla > Delphinidae > Grampus > Grampus griseus. The sequence goes on along the minus strand of NW_028132914.1, from coordinate 96,468 downwards.
ACCCGCGCCCTCACACGTACGCTCCCCCTAAAGCGTTGTCGTACCCTCACCTGGACCCTAAACCGTCCCCGTCCCCTAACGCTAACCCTAGCCCGAACCCTAACCCTAATCCTTCCCCGAAGCCTGACCCTCACCCGTCCCCTTATCCTAACCCGTACGCTAACACTAACCCGCGCCCTCACACGTACGCTCCCCCTAAAGCGTTGTCGTACCCTCACATGGACCCTAAACCGTCCCCGTCCCCTAACCCTAACCCTAGCCTGAACCCTAACCCTAACCCTTCCCCGAAGCCTGACCCTCACCCGTCCCCTAATGCTAACCCGTATGCTGACACTAACCCGTGCCCTCACACGTACGCTCCCCCTAAAGCGTTGTCGTACCCTCACCTGGACCCTAAACCGTACCCGTCCCCTAACCCTAACCCTAGCCCGAACCCTAACCCTAACACTTCCCCGAAGCCTGACCCTCACCCGTCCCCTAATCCTAAACCGTACGCTGACACTAACCCGCGCCCTCACACGTACGCTTCCCCTAAAGCGTTGTCGTACCCTCAGCTGGACCCTAAACCGTCCCCGTCCCCTAACCCTAACCCTAGCCCGAACCCTAACCCTAACCCTTCCCCGAAGCCTGATGCTCAACCGTCCCCTAATCCTAACCCGAACGCTGACACTAACCCGCGCCCTCACACATACGCTCCCCCTAAAGCGTTGTCGTACCCTCACCTGGACCCTAAACCGTCCCCGTCCCCTAACCCTAACCCTAGCCCGAACCCTAACCCTAACCCTTCCCCGAAGCCTGACCCTCACCCGTCCCCTAATCCTAACCCGTACGCTGACACTAACCCGCGCCCTCACACGTACGCTCCCCCTAAAGCGTTGTCGTACCCTCACCTGGACCCGAAACCGTCCCCGTCCCCGTCCCCGTCTCCGTCCCCGTCCCCTAACCCTAACCCTAACCCTAACCCTAACCCTAACCCTAACCCTAAACCCTAACCCTAACCCTAACCCTAACCCTAACCCTAACCCTAACCCTAGCCCTAACCCCTAACCCTAACCCTAACCCTAACCCTAACCCTAACCCTAACCCCTAACCCTAACCCTAACCCTAACCCTAACCCTAACCCTAACCCTAACCCTCTAACCCTAACCCTAACCCTAACCCTAACCCTAACCCTAACCCCTAACCCTAACCCTAACCCTAACCCTAACCCTAACCCTAACCCCTAACCCTAACCCTAACCCTAACCCTAACCCTAACCCTAACCCCTAACCCTAACCCTAACCCTAACCCTAACCCTAACCCTAACCCTAACCCTAACCCCTAACCCTAACCCTAACCCTAACCCTAACCCTAACCCTAACCCCTAACCCTAACCCTAACCCTAACCCTAACCCTAACCCCTAACCCTAACCCTATCCCTTCCCCGAAGCCTGACCCTCACCCGTCCCCTAATCCTTACCCGTACGCTGACACTAACCCGCGCCCTCACACGTACGCTCCCCCTAAAGCGTTGTCGTAACCTCACCTGGACCCTAAACTGTCCCCGTCCACTAGCCCTAACCCTAGCCCGAACCCTAACCCTAACCCTTCCCCGAAGCCTGACCCTCACCCGTCCCGTAATCCTAACCCGTACGCTGACACTAACCCGCGCCCTCACACGTACGCTCCCCCTAAAGCGTTGTCGTAACCTCACCTGGACCCTAAACCGTCCCCGTCCACTAGCCCTAACCCTAGCCCGAACCGTAACCCTAACCCTTCCCCAAAGCCTGACCCTCACCCGTCCCGTAATCCTAACCCGTACGCTTACACTAACCCGCGCCCTCACACGTACACTCCCCCTAAAGCGTTCTCGTACCCTCACCTGTACCCTAAACCGTCCCCGTCCCCTAACCCTAACCCTAGCCCGAACCCTAACCCTAACCCTTCCCCGAAGCCTGACCCTCACCCGTCCCCTAATCCTGACCCGTACGCTGACACTAACCCGCGCCCTCACACGTACGCTCCCCCTAAAGCGTTGTCGTACCCTCACCTGGACCCTAAACCGTCCCCGTCCCCTAACCCTAACCCTAGCCCGAACCCTAACCCTAACCCTTCCCCGAAGCCTGACCCTCACCCGTCCCCTAATCCTAACCCGTACGCTGACACTAACCCGCGCCCTCACACGTACGCTCCCCCTAAAGCGTTGTCGTACGCTCACCTGGACCCTAAACCGTCCCCGTCCCCTAACCCTAACCCTAGCCCGAACCCTAACCCTAACCCTTCCCCGAAGCCTGACCCTCACCCGTCCCCTAATCCTAACCCGTACGCTGACACTAACCCGCGCCCTCACACGTACGCTCCCCCTAAAGCGTTGTCGTACCCTCACCTGGACCCTAAACCGTCCCCGTCCCCTAACCCGAACCCTAACCCTAACCCTTCCCCGAAGCCTGACCCTCACCAGTCCCCTAATCCTAACCCGTACGCTGACACTAACCCGCGCCCTCACACGTACGCTCCCCCTAAAGCGTTGTCGTACCCTCACCTGGACCCTAAACCGTCCCCGTCCCCTAACCCTAACCCTAGCCCGAACCCTAACCCTAACCCTTCCCCGAAGCCTGACCCTCACCCGTCCCCTAATCCTGACCCGTACGCTGACACTAACCCGCGCCCTCACACGTACGCTCCCCCTAAAGCGTTGTCGTACCCTCACCTGGACACTAAACCGTCCCCGTCCCCTAACCCTAACCCTAGCCCGAACACTAACCCTAACACATCCCCGAAGCCTGACCCTCACCCGTCCCCTAATCCTGACCCGTACGCTGACACTAACCCGCGCCCTCACACGTACGCTCCCCCTAAAGCGTTGTCGTACCCTCACCTGGACCCTAAACCGTCCCCGTCCCCTAACCCTAACCCTAGCCCGAACCCTAACCCTAACCCTTCCCCGAAGCCTGACCCTCACCCGTCCCCTAATCCTGACCAGTACGCTGACACTAACCCACGCCCTCACACGTACGCTCCCCCTAAAGCGTTGTCGTACCCTCACCTGGACCCTAAACCGTCCCCGTCCCCTAACCCTAATCCTAGCCCGAAACCTAACCCTAACCCTTCCCCGAAGCCTGACCCTCACCAGTCCCCTAATCCTGACCCGTACGCTGACACTAACCCGCGCCCTCACACGTACGCTCCCCCTAAAGCGTTGTCGTACCCTCACCTGGACCCTAAACCGTCCCCGTCCCCTAACCCTAACCCTAGCCCGAACCCTAACCCTAACCCTTCCCCGAAGCCTGACCCTCACCCGTCCCCTAATCCTAACACGTACGCTGACACTAACCCGCGCCCTCACACGTACGCTCCACCTAAAGCGTTGTCGTACCCTCACCTGGACCCTAAACCGTCCCCGTCCCCTAACCCTAACCCTAGCCCGAACCCTAACCCTAACCCTTCCCCGAAGCCTGACCCTCACCCGTCCCCTAATCCTAACACGTACGCTGACACTAACACGCGCCCTCACACGTACGCTCCACCTAAAGCGTTGTCGTATCCTCACCTGGACCCTAAACCGTCCCCGTCACCTAACCCTAACCCTAGCCCGAACCCTAACCCTAACCCTTCCCCGAAGCCTGACCCTCACCCGTCCCCTAATCCTAACCCGTACGCTGACACTAACCCACGCCCTCACACGTACGCTCCCCCTAAAGCGTTGTCGTACCCTCACCTGGACCCTAAACCGTCCCCGTCCCCTAACCCTAACCCTAGCCCGAACCCTAACCCTAACCCTTCCCCGAAGCCTGACACTCACCAGTCCCCTAATCCTAACCCGTACGCTGACACTAACCCGCGCCCTCACATGTACGCTCCCCCTAAAGCGTTGTCGTACCCTCACCTGGACCCTAAACCGTCCCCGTCCCCTAACCCTAACCCTAGCCCGAACCCTAACCCTAACCCTTCCCCGAAGCCTGACCCTCACTCGTCCCTTAATCCTGACCCGTACTCTGACACTAACCCGCGCCCTCACACGTACGCTCCCCCTAAAGCGTTGTCGTACCCTCACCTGGACCCTAAACCGTCCCCGTCCCCTAACCCTAACCCTAGCCCGAACCCTAACCCTAACCCATCCCCGAAGCCTGACCCTCACCCGTCCCTTAAACCTGACCCGTACGCTGACACTAACCCGCGCCCTCACACGTACGCTCCCCCTAAAGCGTTGTCGTACCCTCACCTGGACCCTAAACCGTCCCCGTCCCCTAACCCTAACCCTAGCCCGAACCCTAACCCTAACCCTTCCCCGAAGCCTGACCCTCACCCGTCCCCTAATCCTGACCCGTACGCTGACACTAACCCGCGCCCTCACACGTACGCTCCCCCTAAAGCGTTGTCGTACCCTCACCTGGACCCTAAACCGTCCCCGTCCCCTAACCCTAACCCTAGCCCGAACCCTAACCCTAACCCTTCCCCGAAGCCTGACCCTCACCCGTCCCCTAATCCTGACCCGTACGCTGACACTAACACGCGCCCTCACACGTACGCTCCCCCTAAAGCGTTGTCGTACCCTCACCTGGACCCTAAACCGTCCCCATCCCCTAACCCTAACCCTAGCCCAAACCCTAACCCTAACCCTTCCCCGAAGCCTGACCCTCACCCGTCCCCTAATCCTAACCCGTACGCTGACACTAACCCGCGCCCTCACACGTACGCTCCCCCTAAAGCGTTGTCGTACCCTCACCTGGACCCTAAACCGTCCCCGTCCCCTAACCCTAACCCTAGCCCGAACCCTAACCCTAACCCTTCCCCGAAGCCTGATCCTCACCCGTCACCTAATCCTGACCCGTACGCTGACACTAACCCGCGCCCTCACACGTACGCTCCCCCTAAAGCGTTGTCGTACCCTCACCTGGACCCTAAACCGTCCCCGTCCCCTAACCCTAACCCTAGCCCGAACCCTAACCCTAAACCTTCCCCGAAGCCTGACACTCACCCGTCCCCTAATCCTGACCCGTACGCTGACACTAACCCGCGCCCTCACACGTACGCTCCCCCTAAAGCGTTGTCGTACCCTCACCTGGACCCTAAACCGTCCCCGTCCCCTAACCCTAACCCTAGCCCGAACCCTAAACCTAACCCTTCCCCGAAGCCTGACCCTCACCCGTCCCCTAATCCTAACCCGTACGCTGACACTAACCCGCGCCCTCACACGTACGCTCCCCCTAAAGCGTTGTCGTACCCTCACCTGGACCCTACACCGTCCCCGTCCCCTAACCCTAACCCTAGCCTGAACCCTAACCCTAACCCTTCCCCGAAGCCTGACCCTCACCCGTCCCCTAATCCTAACCCGTACGCTGACACTAACCCGCGCCCTCACACGTACGCTCCCCCTAAAGCGTTGTCGTACCCTCACCTGGACCCTAAACCGTCCCCGTCCCCTAACCCTAACCCTAGCCCGAACCCTAACCCTAACCCTTCCCCGAAGCCTGACCCTCACCCGTCCCCTAATCCTAACCCGTACGCTGACACTAACCCGCGCCCTCACACGTACGCTCCCCCTAAAGCGTTGTCGTACCCTCACCTGGACCCTAAACCGTCCCCGTCCCCTAACCCGAACCCTAACCCTAACCCTTCCCCGAAGCCTGACCCTCACCAGTCCCCTAATCCTAACCCGTACGCTGACACTAACCCGCGCCCTCACACGTACGCTCCCCCTAAAGCGTTGTCGTACCCTCACCTGGACCCTAAACCGTCCCCGTCCCCTAACCCTAACCCTAGCCCGAACCCTAACCCTAACCCTTCCCCGAAGCCTGACCCTCACCCGTCCCCTAATCCTGACCCGTACGCTGACACTAACCCGCGCCCTCACACGTACGCTCCCCCTAAAGCGTTGTCGTACCCTCACCTGGACACTAAACCGTCCCCGTCCCCTAACCCTAACCCTAGCCCGAACACTAACCCTAACACATCCCCGAAGCCTGACCCTCACCCGTCCCCTAATCCTGACCCGTACGCTGACACTAACCCGCGCCCTCACACGTACGCTCCCCCTAAAGCGTTGTCGTACCCTCACCTGGACCCTAAACCGTCCCCGTCCCCTAACCCTAACCCTAGCCCGAACCCTAACCCTAACCCTTCCCCGAAGCCTGACCCTCACCCGTCCCCTAATCCTGACCAGTACGCTGACACTAACCCGCGCCCTCACACGTACGCTCCCCCTAAAGCGTTGTCGTACCCTCACCTGGACCCTAAACCGTCCCCGTCCCCTAACCCTAATCCTAGCCCGAAACCTAACCCTAACCCTTCCCCGAAGCCTGACCCTCACCCGTCCCCTAATCCTAACACGTACGCTGACACTAACCCGCGCCCTCACACGTACGCTCCACCTAAAGCGTTGTCGTACCCTCACCTGGACCCTAAACCGTCCCCGTCCCCTAACCCTAACCCTAGCCCGAACCCTAACCCTAACCCTTCCCCGAAGCCTGACCCTCACCCGTCCCCTAATCCTAACACGTACGCTGACACTAACACGCGCCCTCACACGTACGCTCCACCTAAAGCGTTGTCGTATCCTCACCTGGACCCTAAACCGTCCCCGTCCCCTAACCCTAACCCTAGCCCGAACCCTAACCCTAACCCTTCCCCGAAGCCTGACCCTCACCCGTCCCCTAATCCTAACCCGTACGCTGACACTAACCCACGCCCTCACACGTACGCTCCCCCTAAAGCGTTGTCGTACCCTCACCTGGACCCTAAACCGTCCCCGTCCCCTAACCCTAACCCTAGCCCGAACCCTAACCCTAACCCTTCCCCGAAGCCTGACCCTCACCAGTCCCCTAATCCTAACCCGTACGCTGACACTAACCCGCGCCCTCACATGTACGCTCCCCCTAAATCGTTGTCGTACCCTCACCTGGACCCTAAACCGTCCCCGTCCCCTAACCCTAACCCTAGCCCGAACCCTAACCCTAACCCTTCCCCGAAGCCTGACCCTCACTCGTCCCTTAATCCTGACCCGTACTCTGACACTAACCTGCGCCCTCACACGTACGCTCCCCCTAAAGCGTTGTCGTACCCTCACCTGGACCCTAAACCGTCCCCGTCCCCTAACCCTAACCCTAGCCCGAACCCTAACCCTAACCCATCCCCGAAGCCTGACCCTCACCCGTCCCTTAATCCTGACCCGTACGCTGACACTAACCCGCGCCCTCACACGTACGCTCCCCCTAAAGCGTTGTCGTACCCTCACCTGGACCCTAAACCGTCCCCGTCCCCTAACCCTAACCCTAGCCCGAACCCTAACCCTAACCCTTCCCCGAAGCCTGACCCTCACCCGTCCCCTAATCCTGACCCGTACGCTGACACTAACCCGCGCCCTCACACGTACGCTCCCCCTAAAGCGTTGTCGTACCCTCACCTGGACCCTAAACCGTCCCCGTCCCCTAACCCTAACCCTAGCCCGAACCCTAACCCTAACCCTTCCCCGAAGCCTGACCCTCACCCGTCCCCTAATCCTGACCCGTACGCTGACACTAACACGCGCCCTCACAGGTACGCTCCCCCTAAAGCGTTGTCGTACCCTCACCTGGACCCTAAACCGTCCCCATCCCCTAACCCTAACCCTAGCCCAAACCCTAACCCTAACCCTTCCCCGAAGCCTGACCCTCACCCGTCCCCTAATCCTAACCCGTACGCTGACACTAACCCGCGCCCTCACACGTACGCTCCCCCTAAAGCGTTGTCGTACCCTCACCTGGACCCTAAACCGTCCCCGTCCCCTAACCGTAACCCTAGCCCGAACCCTAACCCTAACCCTTCCCCGAAGCCTGATCCTCACCCGTCACCTAATCCTGACCCGTACGCTGACACTAACCCGCGCCCTCACACGTACGCTCCCCCTAAAGCGTTGTCGTACCCTCACCTGGACCCTAAACCGTCCCCGTCCCCTAACCCTAACCCTAGCCCGAACCCTAACCCTAAACCTTCCCCGAAGCCTGACACTCACCCGTCCCCTAATCCTGACCCGTACGCTGACACTAACCCGCGCCCTCACACGTACGCTCCCCCTAAAGCGTTGTCGTACCCTCACCTGGACCCTAAACCGTCCCCGTCCCCTAACCCTAACCCTAGCCCGAACCCTAAACCTAACCCTTCCCCGAAGCCTGACCCTCACCCGTCCCCTAATCCTAACCCGTACGCTGACACTAACCCGCGCCCTCACACGTACGCTCCCCCTAAAGCGTTGTCGTACCCTCACCTGGACCCTACACCGTCCCCGTCCCCTAACCCTAACCCTAGCCCGAACCCTAACCCTAACCCTTCCCCGAAGCCTGACCCTCACCCGTCCCCTAATCCTAACCCGTACGCTGACACTAACCCGCGCCCTCACACGTACGCTCCCCCTAAAGCGTTGTCGTACCCTCACCTGGACCCTAAACCGTCCCCGTCCCCTAACCCTAACCCTAGCCCGAACCCTAAACCTAACACTTCCCCGAAGCCTGACCATCACCCGTCCCCTAATCCTAACCCGTTCGCTGACACTAACCCGTGCCCTCACACGTACGCTCCCCCTAAATCGTTGCCGTAACCTCACCTGGACCCTAAACCGTCCCCGTCCACTAGCCCTAACCCTAGCCCGAACCCTAACCCTAACCCTTCCCCGAAGCCTGACCTTCACCCGTCCCGTAATCCTAACCCGTACGCTGACAGTAACCCGCGCCCTCACACGTAGGCTCCCCCTAAAGCGTTGTCGTACCCTCACCTGGACCCTAAACCGTCCCCGTCCCCTAACCCTAACCCTAGCCCGAACCCTAACCCTAACCCTTCCCCGAAGCCTGACCCTCACCCGTCCCCTAATCCTGACCCGTACGCTGACACTAACACGCGCCCTCACAGGTACGCTCCCCCTAAAGCGTTGTCGTACCCTCACCTGGACCCTAAACCGTCCCCATCCCCTAACCCTAACCCTAGCCCAAACCCTAACCCTAACCCTTCCCCGAAGCCTGACCCTCACCCGTCCCCTAATCCTAACCCGTACGCTGACACTAACCCGCGCCCTCACACGTACGCTCCCCCTAAAGCGTTGTCGTACCCTCACCTGGACCCTAAACCGTCCCCGTCCCCTAACCGTAACCCTAGCCCGAACCCTAACCCTAACCCTTCCCCGAAGCCTGATCCTCACCCGTCACCTAATCCTGACCCGTACGCTGACACTAACCCGCGCCCTCACACGTACGCTCCCCCTAAAGCGTTGTCGTACCCTCACCTGGACCCTAAACCGTCCCCGTCCCATAACCCTAACCCTAGCCCGAACCCTAACCCTAAACCTTCCCCGAAGCCTGACACTCACCCGTCCCCTAATCCTGACCCGTACGCTGACACTAACCCGCGCCCTCACACGTACGCTCCCCCTAAAGCGTTGTCGTACCCTCACCTGGACCCTAAACCGTCCCCGTCCCCTAACCCTAACCCTAGCCCGAACCCTAAACCTAACCCTTCCCCGAAGCCTGACCCTCACCCGTCCCCTAATCCTAACCCGTACGCTGACACTAACCCGCGCCCTCACACGTACGCTCCCCCTAAAGCGTTGTCGTACCCTCACCTGGACCCTAAACCGTCCCCGTCCCCTAACCCTAACCCTAGCCCGAACCCTAACCCTAAACCTTCCCCGAAGCCTGACCATCACCCGTCCCCTAATCCTAACCCGTACGCTGACACTAACCTGTGCCCTCACACGTACGCTCCCCCTAAAGCGTTGTCGTAACCTCACCTGGACCCTAAACCGTCCCCGTCCACTAGCCCTAACCCTAGCCCGAACCCTAACCCTTACCCTTCCCCGAAGCCTGACCCTCACCCGTCCCGTAATCCTAACCCGTACGCTGACACTAACCCGCGCCCTCACACGTAGGCTCCCCCTAAAGCGTTGTCGTACCCTCACCTGGACCCTAAACCGTCCCCGTCCCCTAACCCTAACCCTAGCCCGAACCCTAACCCTAACCCTTCCCCGAAGCCTGACCCTCACCCGTCCCCTAATCCTAACCCGTACGCTGACACTAACCCGCGCCCTCACACGTACGCTCCCCCTAAAGCGTTGTCGTACCCTCACCTGGACCCTAAACCGTCCCCGTCCCCTAACCCTAACCCTAGCCCGAACCCTAACCCTAACACTTCCCCGAAGCCTGACCATCACCCGTCCCCTAATCCTAACCCGTTCGCTGACACTAACCCGTGCCCTCACACGTACGCTCCCCCTAAAGCGTTGCCGTAACCTCACCTGGACCCTAAACCGTCCCCGTCCACTAGCCCTAACCCTAGCCCGAACCCTAACCCTAACCCTTCCCCGAAGCCTGACCCTCACCCTTCCCGTAATCCTAACCCGTACGCTGACAGTAACCCGCGCCCTCACACGTAGGCTCCCCCTAAAGCGTTGTCGTACCCTCACCTGGACCCTAAACCGTCCCCGTCCCCTAACCCTAACCCTAGCCCGAACCCTAACCCTAACCCTTCCCCGAAGCCTGACCCTCACCCGTCCCCTAATCCTGACCCGTACGCTGACACTAACCCGCGCCCTCACACGTACGCTCCCCCTAAAGCGTTGTCGTACCCTCACCTGGACCCTAAACCGTCCCCGTCCCCTAACCCTAACCCTAGCCCGAACCCTAACCCTAAACCTTCCCCGAAGCCTGACCATCACCCGTCCCCTAATCCTAACCCGTACGCTGACACTAACCTGTGCCCTCACACGTACGCTCCCCCTAAAGCGTTGTCGTAACCTCACCTGGACCCTAAACCGTCCCCGTCCACTAGCCCTAACCCTAGCCCGAACCCTAACCCTTACCCTTCCCCGAAGCCTGACCCTCACCCGTCCCGTAATCCTAACCCGTACGCTGACACTAACCCGCGCCCTCACACGTAGGCTCCCCCTAAAGCGTTGTCGTACCCTCACCTGGACCCTAAACCGTCCCCGTCCCCTAACCCTAACCCTAGCCCGAACCCTAACCCTAACCCTTCCCCGAAGCCTGACCCTCACCCGTCCCCTAATCCTGACCCGTACGCTGACACTAACCCGCGCCCTCACACGTACGCTCCCCCTAAAGCGTTGTCGTACCCTCAACTGGACCCTAAACCGTCCCCGTCCCCTAACCCTAACCCTAGCCCGAACCCTAACCCTAACCCTTCCCCGAAGCCTGACCCTCACCCGTCCCCTAATCCTAACCCGTACGCTGACACTAACCCGCGCCCTCACACGTACGCTCCCCCTAAAATGTTGTCGTACCCTCACCTGGACCCTAAACCGTCCCCGTCCCCTAACCCTAACCCTAGCCCGAACCCTAACCCTAAACCTTCCCCGAAGCCTGACCCTCACCCGTCCCCTAATCCTGACCCGTACGCTGACACTAACCCGCGCCCTCACACGTACGCTCCCCCTAAAGCGTTGTCGTACCCTCAACTGGACCCTAAACCGTCCCCGTCCCCTAACCCTAACCCTAGCCCGAACCCTAACCCTAACCCTTCCCCGAAGCCTGACCCTCACCCGTCCCCTAATCCTAAACCGTACGCTGACACTAACCCGCGCCCTCACACGTACGCTCCCCCTAAAGCGTTGTCGTACCCTCACCTGGACCCTAAACCGTCCCCGTCCCCTAACCCTAACCCTAGCCCGAACCCTAACCCTAACCCTTCCCCGAAGCCTGACCCTCACCCGTCCCCTAATCCTGACCCGTACGCTGACACTAACCCGTGCCCTCACACGTACGCTCCCCCTAAAGCGTTGTCGTACCCTCACCTAACCCTAAACCGTCCCCGTCCCCTAACCCTAACCCTAGCCCGAACCCTAACCCTAACCCTTCCCCGAAGCCTGACCCTCACCCGTCCCCTAATCCTAACCCGTACGCTGACACTAACCCGCGCCCTCACACGTACGCTCCCCCTAAAGTGTTGTCGTACCCTCACCTGGACCCTAAACCGTCCCCGTCCCCTAACCCTAACCCTAGCCCGAACCCTAACCCTAACCCTTCCCCGAAGCCTGACCCTCACCCGTCCCCTAATCCTAACCCGTACGCTGACACTAACCCGCGCCCTCACACGTACGCTCCCCCTAAAGCGTTGTCGTACCCTCACCTGGACCCTAAACCGTCCCCGTCCCCTAACCCTAACCCTAGCCCGAACCCTAACCCTAACCCTTCCCCGAAGCCTGACCCTCACCCGTCCCCTAATCCTGACCCGTACGCTGACACTAACCCGTGCCCTCACACGTACGCTCCCCCTAAAGCGTTGTCGTACCCTCACCTGACCCTAAACCGTCCCCGTCCCCTAACCCTAACCCTAGCCCGAACCCTAACCCTAACCCTTCCCCGAAGCCTGACCCTCACCCGTCCCCTAATCCTAACCCGTACGTTGACACTAACCCGCGCCCTCACACGTACGCTCCCCCTAAAGTGTTGTCGTACCCTCACCTGGACCCTAAACCGTCCCCGTCCCCTAACCCTAACCCTAGCCCGAACCCTAACCCTAACCCTTCCCCGAAGCCTGACCCTCACCCGTCCCCTAATCCTAACCCGTACGCTGACACTAACCCGCGCCCTCACACGTAGGCTCCCCCTAAAGCGTTGTCGTACCCTCACCTGGACCCTAAACCGTCCCCGTCCCCTAACCCTAGCCCGAACCCTAACCCTAACCCTTCCCCGAAGCCTGACCCTCACCCGTCCCCTAATCCTGACCCGTACGCTGACACTAACCCGCGCCCTCACACGTACGCTCCCCCTAAAGCGTTGTCGTACCCTCACCTGGACCCTAAACCGTCCCCGTCCCCTAACCCTAACCCTAGCCCGAACCCTAACCCTAAACCTTCCCCGAAGCCTGACCATCACCCGTCCCCTAATCCTAACCCGTACGCTGACACTAACCTGTGCCCTCACACGTACGCTCCCCCTAAAGCGTTGTCGTAACCTCACCTGGACCCTAAACCGTCCCCGTCCACTAGCCCTAACCCTAGCCCGAACCCTAACCCTAACCCTTCCCCGAAGCCTGACCCTCACCCGTCCCGTAATCCTAACCCGTACGCTGACACTAACCCGCGCCCTCACACGTAGGCTCCCCCTAAAGCGTTGTCGTACCCTCACCTGGACCCTAAACCGTCCCCGTCCCCTAACCCTAACCCTAGCCCGAACCCTAACCCTAACCCTTCCCCGAAGCCTGACCCTCACCCGTCCCCTAATCCTGACCCGTACGCTGACACTAACCCGCGCCCTCACACGTACGCTCCCCGTAAAGCGTTGTCGTACCCTCAACTGGACCCTAAACCGTCCCCGTCCCCTAACCCTAACCCTAGCCCGAACCCTAACCCTAACCCTTCCCCGAAGCCTGACCCTCACCCGTCCCCTAATCCTAACCCGTACGCTGACACTAACCCGCGCCCTCACACGTACGCTCCCCCTAAAGTGTTGTCGTACCCTCACCTGGACCCTAAACCGTCCCCATCACCTAACCCTAACCCTAGCCCGAACCCTAAACCTAAAACTTCCCCGAAGCCTGACCCTCACCCGTCCCCTAATCCTGACCCGTACGCTGACACTAACCCGCGCCCTCACACGTACGCTCCCCCTAAAGCTTTGTCGTACCCTCAACTGGACCCTAAACCGTCCCCGTCCCGTAACCCTAACCCTAGCCCGAACCCTAACCCTAACCCTTCCCCGAAGCCTGACCCTCACCCGTCCCCTAATCCTAACCCGTACGCTGACACTAACCCGCGCTCTCACACGTACGCTCCCCCTAAAGCGTTGTCGTACCCTCACCTGGACCCTAAACCGTCCCCGTCCCCTAACCCTAACCCTAGCCCGAACCCTAACCCTAACCCTTCCCCGAAGCCTGACCCTCACCCGTCCCCTAATCCTGACCCGTACGCTGACACTAACCCGTGCCCTCACACGTATGCTCCCCCTAAAGCGTTGTCGTACCCTCACCTGACCCTAAACCGTCCCCGTCCCCTAACCCTAACCCTAGCCCGAACCCTAACCCTAACACTTCCCCGAAGCCTGACCCTCACCCGTCCCCTAATCCTAACCCGTACGCTGACACTAACCCGCGCGCTCACACGTACGCTCCCCCTAAAGCGTTGTCGTACCCTCACCTGGACCCTAAACCGTCCCCGTCCCCTAACCCTAACTCTAGCCCGAACCCTAACCCTAACCCTTCCCCGAAGCCTGACCCTCACCCGTCCCCTAATCCTAACCCGTACGCTGACACTAACCCGCGCCCTCACACATACGCTCCCCCTAAAGCGTTGTCGTACCCTCACCTGGATCCTAAACCGTCCCCGTCCCCTAACCCTAACCCTAGCCCGAACCCTAACCCTAACCCTTCCCCGAAGCCTGACCCTCACACGTCCCCTAAGCCTAACCCGTACGCTGACACTAACCCGCGCCCTCACACGTACGCTCCCCCTAAAGCGTTGTCGTACCCTCAAGTGGACCCTAAACCGTCCCCGTCCCCTAACCCTAACCCTAGCCCGAACCCTAACCCTAACCCTTCCCCGAAGCCTGACCCTCACCCTTCCCCTAATCCTAACCCGTACGCTGACACTAACCCGCGCCCTCACACGTACGCTCCCCCTAAAGCGTTGTCGTACCCTCACCTGGACCCTAAACCGTCCCCGTCCCCTAACCCTAACCCTAGCCCGAACCCTAACCCTAACCCTTCCCCGAAGCCTGACCCTCCCCCGACCCCTAATCCTAACCCGTACGCTGACACTAACCCGCGCCCTCACACGTACGCTCTCCCTAAAGCGTTGTCGTACCCTCACCTGGACCCTAAACCGTCCCCGTCCCCTAACCCTAACCCTAGCCCGAACCCTAACCCTCACCCTTCCCCGAAGCCTGACCCTCACCCGTCCCCTAATCCTGACCCGTACGCTGACATTAACCCGCTCCCTCACACGTACGCTCCCCCTAAAGCGTTGTCGTACCCTCACCTGGACCCTAAACCGTCCCCGTCCCCTAACCCTAACCCTAGCCCGAACCCTAACCCTAACCCTTCCCCGAAGCCTGACCCTCACCCGTCCCCTAATCCTAACCCGTACAATGACACTAACCCGCGCCCTCACACGTACGCTCCCCCTAAAGCGTTGTCGTACCCTCATCTGGACCCTAAACCGTCCCCGTCCCCTAACCCTAACCCTAGCCCGAACCCTAACCCTAACCCTTCCCCGAAGCCTGACCCTCACACGTCCCCTAAGCCTAACCCGTACGCTGACACTAACCCGCGCCCTCACACGTACGCTCCCCCTAAAGCGTTGTCGTACCCTCACCTAAACCCTAAACCGTCCCCGTCCCCTAACCCTAACCCTAGCCCGAACCCTAACCCTAACACTTCCCCGAAGCCTGACCCTCACCCGTCCTCTAATCCTAACACGTACGCTGTCACTAAACCGCGCCCTCACACGTACGCTCCCCCTAAAGCGTTGTCGTACCCTCAAGTGGACCCTAAACCGTCCCCGTCCCCTAACCCTAACCCTAGCCCGAACCCTAACCCTAACCCTTCCCCGAAGCCTGACCCTCACCCTTCCCCTAATCCTAACCCGTACGCTGACACTAACCCGCGCCCTCACACGTACGCTCCCCCTAAAGCGTTGTCGTACCCTCACCTGGACCCTAAACCGTCCCCGTCCCCTAACCCTAACCCTAGCCCGAACCCTAACCCTAACCCTTCCCCGAAGCCTGACCCTCCCCCGACCCCTAATCCTAACCCGTACGCTGACACTAACCCGCGCCCTCACACGTACGCTCTCCCTAAAGCGTTGTCGTACCCTCACCTGGACCCTAAACCGTCCCCGTCCCCTAACCCTAACCCTAGCCCGAACCCTAACCCTAACCCTTCCCCGAAGCCTGACCCTCACCCGTCCCCTAATCCTGACCCGTACGCTGACATTAACCCGCTCCCTCACACGTACGCTCCCCCTAAAGCGTTGTCGTACCCTCACCTGGACCCTAAACCGTCCCCGTCCCCTAACCCTAACCCTAGCCCGAACCCTAACCCTAACCCTTCCCCGAAGCCTGACCCTCACCCGTCCCCTAATCCTAACCCGTACAATGACACTAACCCGCGCCCTCACACGTACGCTCCCCCTAAAGCGTTGTCGTACCCTCATCTGGACCCTAAACCGTCCCCGTCCCCTAACCCTAACCCTAGCCCGAACCCTAACCCTAACCCTTCCCTGAAGCCTGACCCTCACCCGTCCCCTAATCCTGACCCGTACGCTGACACTAACCTGCTCCCTCACACGTACGCTCCCCCTAAAGCGTTGTCGTACCCTCACCTGGACCCTAAACCGTCCCCGTCCCCTAACCCTAACCCTAGCCCGAACCCTAACCCTAACCCTTCCCCGAAGCCTGACCCTCACCAGTCCCGTAATCCTAACCCGTACGCTGACACTAACCCGCGCCCTCACATGTACGCTCCCCCTAAAGCGTTGTCGTAACCTCACCTGGACCCTAAACCGTCCCCGTCCACTAGCCCTAACCCTAGCCCGAACCCTAACCCTAACACTTCCCTGAAGCCTGACCCTCACCCGTCCCCTAATCCTAACCCGTACGCTGACACTAACCCGCGCCCTCACACGTACGCTCCCCCTAAAGCGTTGTCGTACCCTCACCTGGACCCTAAACCGTCCCCGTCCCCTAACCCTAACCCTAGCCCGAACCCTAACCCTAACACTTCCCCGAAGACTGACCCTCACCCGTCCCCTAATCCTGACCTGTACGCTGAGACTAACCCTCGCCCTCACACGTACACTCCCCCTAAAGCGTTGTCGTACCCTCACCTGGACCCTAAACCGTCCCCATCCCCTAACCCTAACCCTAGCCCGAACCCTAACCCTAACCCTTCTCCGAAGCCTGACCCTCACCCGTCCCCTAATCCTAACCCGTACGCTGACACTAACCCGCGCCCTCACACGTACGCTCCCCCTAAAGCGTTGTCGTACCCTCACCTGGACCCTAAACCATCCCCATCCCCTAACCCTAACCCTAGCCCGAACCCTAACCCTAACCCTTCCCCGAAGCCTGACCCTCACCCGTCCCCTAATCCTAACCCGTACGCTGACACTAACCCGCGCCCTCACACGTACGCTCCCCCTAAAGCGTTGTCGTACCCTCACCTGGACCCTAAACCGTCCCCGTCCCCTAACCCTAACCCTAGCCCGAACCCTAACCCTAACCCTTCCCCGAAGCCTGACCCTCCCCCGACCCCTAATCCTAACCCGTACGCTGACACTAACCCGCGCCCTCACACGTACGCTCTCCCTAAAGCGTTGTCGTACCCTCACCTGGACCCTAAACCGTCCCCGTCCCCTAACCCTAACCCTAGCCCGAACCCTAACCCTCACCCTTCCCCGAAGCCTGACCCTCACCCGTCCCCTAATCCTGACCCGTACGCTGACATTAACCCGCTCCCTCACACGTACGCTCCCCCTAAAGCGTTGTCGTACCCTCACCTGGACCCTAAACCGTCCCCGTCCCCTAACCCTAACCCTAGCCCGAACCCTAACCCTAACCCTTCCCCGAAGCCTGACCCTCACCCGTCCCCTAATCCTAACCCGTACAATGACACTAACCCGCGCCCTCACACGTACGCTCCCCCTAAAGCGTTGTCGTACCCTCATCTGGACCCTAAACCGTCCCCGTCCCCTAACCCTAACCCTAGCCCGAACCCTAACCCTAACCCTTCCCCGAAGCCTGACCCTCACACGTCCCCTAAGCCTAACCCGTACGCTGACACTAACCCGCGCCCTCACACGTACGCTCCCCCTAAAGCGTTGTCGTACCCTCACCTAAACCCTAAACCGTCCCCGTCCCCTAACCCTAACCCTAGCCCGAACCCTAACCCTAACACTTCCCCGAAGCCTGACCCTCACCCGTCCTCTAATCCTAACACGTACGCTGTCACTAAACCGCGCCCTCACACGTACGCTCCCCCTAAAGCGTTGTCGTACCCTCAAGTGGACCCTAAACCGTCCCCGTCCCCTAACCCTAACCCTAGCCCGAACCCTAACCCTAACCCTTCCCCGAAGCCTGACCCTCACCCTTCCCCTAATCCTAACCCGTACGCTGACACTAACCCGCGCCCTCACACGTACGCTCCCCCTAAAGCGTTGTCGTACCCTCACCTGGACCCTAAACCGTCCCCGTCCCCTAACCCTAACCCTAGCCCGAACCCTAACCCTAACCCTTCCCCGAAGCCTGACCCTCCCCCGACCCCTAATCCTAACCCGTACGCTGACACTAACCCGCGCCCTCACACGTACGCTCTCCCTAAAGCGTTGTCGTACCCTCACCTGGACCCTAAACCGTCCCCGTCCCCTAACCCTAACCCTAGCCCGAACCCTAACCCTCACCCTTCCCCGAAGCCTGACCCTCACCCGTCCCCTAATCCTGACCCGTACGCTGACATTAACCCGCTCCCTCACACGTACGCTCCCCCTAAAGCGTTGTCGTACCCTCACCTGGACCCTAAACCGTCCCCGTCCCCTAACCCTAACCCTAGCCCGAACCCTAACCCTAACCCTTCCCCGAAGCCTGACCCTCACCCGTCCCCTAATCCTAACCCGTACAATGACACTAACCCGCGCCCTCACACGTACGCTCCCCCTAAAGCGTTGTCGTACCCTCATCTGGACCCTAAACCGTCCCCGTCCCCTAACCCTAACCCTAGCCCGAACCCTAACCCTAACCCTTCCCTGAAGCCTGACCCTCACCCGTCCCCTAATCCTGACCCGTACGCTGACACTAACCTGCTCCCTCACACGTACGCTCCCCCTAAAGCGTTGTCGTACCCTCACCTGGACCCTAAACCGTCCCCGTCCCCTAACCCTAACCCTAGCCCGAACCCTAACCCTAACCCTTCCCCGAAGCCTGACCCTCACCAGTCCCGTAATCCTAACCCGTACGCTGACACTAACCCGCGCCCTCACATGTACGCTCCCCCTAAAGCGTTGTCGTAACCTCACCTGGACCCTAAACCATACCCGTCCCCTAACCCTAACCCTAGCCCGAACCCTAACTCTAACCCTTCCCCGAAGCCTGACCCTCACCCGTCCCCTAATCCTAAACCGTACGCTGACACTAACCCACGCCCTCACACGTACGCTCCCCCTAAAGCGTTGTCGTACCCTCAGGTGGACCCTAAACCGTCCCCGTCCCCTAACCCTAACCCTAGCCCGAACCCTAACCCTAACCCTTCCCCGAAGCCTGACCCTCACCCGTCCCCTAATCCTAACCCGTACGCTGACACTAACCCACGCCCTCACGCGTACGCTCCCCCTAAAGCGTTGTCGTACCCTCACCTGGACCCTAAACCGTCCCCGTCCCCTAACCCTAACCCTAGCCCGAACCCTAACCCTAACCCTTCCCCGAAGCCTGACCCTCACCCGTCCCCTAATCCTAACCCGTACGCTGACACTAACCCGCGCCCTCACACGTACGCTCCCCCTAAAGCGTTGTCGTACCCTCACCTGGACCCTAAACCGTCCCCGTCCCCTAACCCTAACCCTAGCCCGAACCCTAACCCTAACGCTTCCCCGAAGCCTGACCCTCACCCGTCCCCTAATCCTTATCTGTACGCTGACACTAACCCACGACCTCACACGTACGCTCCCCCTAAAGCGTTGTCGTACCCTCACCTGGACCCTAAACCGTCCCCGTCCACTAGCCCTAACCCTAGCCCGAACCCTAACCCTAACCGTTTCCCGAAGCCTGACCCTCACACGTCCCGTAATCCTGACCAGTACGCTGACACTAACCCGCGCCCTCACACGTACGCTCCCCCTAAAGCGTTGTCGTACCCTCACCTGGACCCTAAACCGTCCCCGTCCCCTAACCCTAACTCTAGCCCGAACCCTAACCCTAACCCTTCCCCGAAGCCTGACCCTCACCCGTCCCCTAATCCTAACCCGTACGCTGACACTAACCCGCGCCCTCACACATACGCTCCCCCTAAAGCGTTGTCGTACCCTCACCTGGACCCTAAACCGTCCCCGTCCCCTAACCCTAACCCTAGCCCGAACCCTAACCCTAACCCTTCCCCGAAGCCTGACCCTCACACGTCCCCTAAGCCTAACCCGTACGCTGACACTAACCCGCGCCCTCACACGTACGCTCCCCCTAAAGCGTTGTCGTACCCTCACCTAAACCCTAAACCGTCCCCGTCCCCTAACCCTAACCCTAGCCCGAACCCTAACCCTAACAATTCCCCGAAGCCTGACCCTCACCCGTCCTCTAATCCTAACACGTACGCTGTCACTAAACCGCGCCCTCACACGTACGCTCCCCCTAAAGCGTTGTCGTACCCTCAAGTGGACCCTAAACCGTCCCCGTCCCCTAACCCTAACCCTAGCCTGAACCCTAACCCTAACCCTTCCCCGAAGCCTGACCCTCACCCGTCCCCTAATCCTAACCGGTACGCTGACACTAAGCCGCGCCCTCACACGTACGCTCCCCCTAAAGCGTTTTCGTACCCTCACCTGGACCCTAAACCGTCCCCGTCCCCTAACCCTAACCCTAGCCCGAACCCTAACCCTAACCCTTCCCCGAAGCCTGACCCTAACCCGTCACCTAATCCTAACCCGTACGCCGACACTAACCCGCGCCCTCACACGTACGCTCCCCCTAAAGCATTGTCGTACCCTCACCTGGACCCTAAACCGTCCCCATCCCCTAACCCTAACCGTAGCCCGAACCCTAACCCTAACCCTTCCCCGAAGCCTGACCCTCACCCGTCCCCTAATCCTAACCCGTACGCTGACACTAACCCGCGCCCTCACACGTACGCTCCCCCTAAAGCGTTGTCGTACCCTCACCTGGACCCTAAACCGTCCCCGTCCCCTAACCCTAACCCTAGCTCGAACCCTAACCCTAACCCTTCCCCGAAACCTGACCCTCACCCGTCCCCTAATCCTAACCCGTACGCTGACACTAACCCGTGCCCTCACACGTACGCTCCCCCTAAAGCGTTGTCGTACCCTCACCTGGACCCTAAACCATACCCGTCCCCTAACCCTAACCCTAGCCCGAACCCTAACTCTAACCCTTCCCCGGAGCCTGACCCTCACCCGTCCCCTAATCCTAAACCGTACGCTGACACTAACCCGCGCCCTCACACGTACGCTCCCCCTAAAGCGTTGTCGTACCCTCAGGTGGACCCTAAACCGTCCCCGTCCCCTAACCCTAACCCTAGCCCGAACCCTAACCCTAACCCTTCCCCGAAGCCTGACCCTCACACGTCCCCTAAGCCTAACCCGTACGCTGACACTAACCCGCGCCCTCACACGTACGCTCCCCCTAAAGCGTTGTCGTACCCTCACCTAAACCCTAAACCGTCCCCGTCCCCTAACCCTAACCCTAGCCCGAACCCTAACCCTAACACTTCCCCGAAGCCTGACCCTCACCCGTCCTCTAATCCTAACACGTACGCTGTCACTAAACCGCGCCCTCACACGTACGCTCCCCCTAAAGCGTTGTCGTACCCTCAAGTGGACCCTAAACCGTCCCCGTCCCCTAACCCTAACCCTAGCCCGAACCCTAACCCTAACCCTTCCCCGAAGCCTGACCCTCACCCTTCCCCTAATCCTAACCCGTACGCTGACACTAACCCGCGCCCTCACACGTACGCTCCCCCTAAAGCGTTGTCGTACCCTCACCTGGACCCTAAACCGTCCCCGTCCCCTAACCCTAACCCTAGCCCGAACCCTAACCCTAACCCTTCCCCGAAGCCTGACCCTCCCCCGACCCCTAATCCTAACCCGTACGCTGACACTAACCCGCGCCCTCACACGTACGCTCTCCCTAAAGCGTTGTCGTACCCTCACCTGGACCCTAAACCGTCCCCGTCCCCTAACCCTAACCCTAGCCCGAACCCTAACCCTCACCCTTCCCCGAAGCCTGACCCTCACCCGTCCCCTAATCCTGACCCGTACGCTGACATTAACCCGCTCCCTCACACGTACGCTCCCCCTAAAGCGTTGTCGTACCCTCACCTGGACCCTAAACCGTCCCCGTCCCCTAACCCTAACCCTAGCCCGAACCCTAACCCTAACCCTTCCCCGAAGCCTGACCCTCACCCGTCCCCTAATCCTAACCCGTACAATGACACTAACCCGCGCCCTCACACGTACGCTCCCCCTAAAGCGTTGTCGTACCCTCATCTGGACCCTAAACCGTCCCCGTCCCCTAACCCTAACCCTAGCCCGAACCCTAACCCTAACCCTTCCCTGAAGCCTGACCCTCACCCGTCCCCTAATCCTGACCCGTACGCTGACACTAACCTGCTCCCTCACACGTACGCTCCCCCTAAAGCGTTGTCGTACCCTCACCTGGACCCTAAACCGTCCCCGTCCCCTAACCCTAACCCTAGCCCGAACCCTAACCCTAACCCTTCCCCGAAGCCTGACCCTCACCAGTCCCGTAATCCTAACCCGTACGCTGACACTAACCCGCGCCCTCACATGTACGCTCCCCCTAAAGCGTTGTCGTAACCTCACCTGGACCCTAAACCGTCCCCGTCCACTAGCCCTAACCCTAGCCCGAACCCTAACCCTAACACTTCCCTGAAGCCTGACCCTCACCCGTCCCCTAATCCTAACCCGTACGCTGACACTAACCCGCGCCCTCACACGTACGCTCCCCCTAAAGCGTTGTCGTACCCTCACCTGGACCCTAAACCGTCCCCGTCCCCTAACCCTAACCCTAGCCCGAACCCTAACCCTAACACTTCCCCGAAGACTGACCCTCACCCGTCCCCTAATCCTGACCTGTACGCTGAGACTAACCCTCGCCCTCACACGTACACTCCCCCTAAAGCGTTGTCGTACCCTCACCTGGACCCTAAACCGTCCCCATCCCCTAACCCTAACCCTAGCCCGAACCCTAACCCTAACCCTTCTCCGAAGCCTGACCCTCACCCGTCCCCTAATCCTAACCCGTACGCTGACACTAACCCGCGCCCTCACACGTACGCTCCCCCTAAAGCGTTGTCGTACCCTCACCTGGACCCTAAACCATCCCCATCCCCTAACCCTAACCCTAGCCCGAACCCTAACCCTAACCCTTCCCCGAAGCCTGACCCTCACCCGTCCCCTAATCCTAACCCGTACGCTGACACTAACCCGCGCCCTCACACGTACGCTCCCCCTAAAGCGTTGTCGTACCCTCACCTGGACCCTAAACCGTCCCCGTCCCCTAACCCTAACCCTAGCCCGAACCCTAACCCTAACCCTTCCCCGAAGCCTGACCCTCCCCCGACCCCTAATCCTAACCCGTACGCTGACACTAACCCGCGCCCTCACACGTACGCTCTCCCTAAAGCGTTGTCGTACCCTCACCTGGACCCTAAACCGTCCCCGTCCCCTAACCCTAACCCTAGCCCGAACCCTAACCCTCACCCTTCCCCGAAGCCTGACCCTCACCCGTCCCCTAATCCTGACCCGTACGCTGACATTAACCCGCTCCCTCACACGTACGCTCCCCCTAAAGCGTTGTCGTACCCTCACCTGGACCCTAAACCGTCCCCGTCCCCTAACCCTAACCCTAGCCCGAACCCTAACCCTAACCCTTCCCCGAAGCCTGACCCTCACCCGTCCCCTAATCCTAACCCGTACAATGACACTAACCCGCGCCCTCACACGTACGCTCCCCCTAAAGCGTTGTCGTACCCTCATCTGGACCCTAAACCGTCCCCGTCCCCTAACCCTAACCCTAGCCCGAACCCTAACCCTAACCCTTCCCCGAAGCCTGACCCTCACACGTCCCCTAAGCCTAACCCGTACGCTGACACTAACCCGCGCCCTCACACGTACGCTCCCCCTAAAGCGTTGTCGTACCCTCACCTAAACCCTAAACCGTCCCCGTCCCCTAACCCTAACCCTAGCCCGAACCCTAACCCTAACACTTCCCCGAAGCCTGACCCTCACCCGTCCTCTAATCCTAACACGTACGCTGTCACTAAACCGCGCCCTCACACGTACGCTCCCCCTAAAGCGTTGTCGTACCCTCAAGTGGACCCTAAACCGTCCCCGTCCCCTAACCCTAACCCTAGCCCGAACCCTAACCCTAACCCTTCCCCGAAGCCTGACCCTCACCCTTCCCCTAATCCTAACCCGTACGCTGACACTAACCCGCGCCCTCACACGTACGCTCCCCCTAAAGCGTTGTCGTACCCTCACCTGGACCCTAAACCGTCCCCGTCCCCTAACCCTAACCCTAGCCCGAACCCTAACCCTAACCCTTCCCCGAAGCCTGACCCTCCCCCGACCCCTAATCCTAACCCGTACGCTGACACTAACCCGCGCCCTCACACGTACGCTCTCCCTAAAGCGTTGTCGTACCCTCACCTGGACCCTAAACCGTCCCCGTCCCCTAACCCTAACCCTAGCCCGAACCCTAACCCTCACCCTTCCCCGAAGCCTGACCCTCACCCGTCCCCTAATCCTGACCCGTACGCTGACATTAACCCGCTCCCTCACACGTACGCTCCCCCTAAAGCGTTGTCGTACCCTCACCTGGACCCTAAACCGTCCCCGTCCCCTAACCCTAACCCTAGCCCGAACCCTAACCCTAACCCTTCCCCGAAGCCTGACCCTCACCCGTCCCCTAATCCTAACCCGTACAATGACACTAACCCGCGCCCTCACACGTACGCTCCCCCTAAAGCGTTGTCGTACCCTCATCTGGACCCTAAACCGTCCCCGTCCCCTAACCCTAACCCTAGCCCGAACCCTAACCCTAACCCTTCCCTGAAGCCTGACCCTCACCCGTCCCCTAATCCTGACCCGTACGCTGACACTAACCTGCTCCCTCACACGTACGCTCCCCCTAAAGCGTTGTCGTACCCTCACCTGGACCCTAAACCGTCCCCGTCCCCTAACCCTAACCCTAGCCCGAACCCTAACCCTAACCCTTCCCCGAAGCCTGACCCTCACCAGTCCCGTAATCCTAACCCGTACGCTGACACTAACCCGCGCCCTCACATGTACGCTCCCCCTAAAGCGTTGTCGTAACCTCACCTGGACCCTAAACCATACCCGTCCCCTAACCCTAACCCTAGCCCGAACCCTAACTCTAACCCTTCCCCGAAGCCTGACCCTCACCCGTCCCCTAATCCTAAACCGTACGCTGACACTAACCCACGCCCTCACACGTACGCTCCCCCTAAAGCGTTGTCGTACCCTCAGGTGGACCCTAAACCGTCCCCGTCCCCTAACCCTAACCCTAGCCCGAACCCTAACCCTAACCCTTCCCCGAAGCCTGACCCTCACCCGTCCCCTAATCCTAACCCGTACGCTGACACTAACCCACGCCCTCACGCGTACGCTCCCCCTAAAGCGTTGTCGTACCCTCACCTGGACCCTAAACCGTCCCCGTCCCCTAACCCTAACCCTAGCCCGAACCCTAACCCTAACCCTTCCCCGAAGCCTGACCCTCACCCGTCCCCTAATCCTAACCCGTACGCTGACACTAACCCGCGCCCTCACACGTACGCTCCCCCTAAAGCGTTGTCGTACCCTCACCTGGACCCTAAACCGTCCCCGTCCCCTAACCCTAACCCTAGCCCGAACCCTAACCCTAACGCTTCCCCGAAGCCTGACCCTCACCCGTCCCCTAATCCTTATCTGTACGCTGACACTAACCCACGACCTCACACGTACGCTCCCCCTAAAGCGTTGTCGTACCCTCACCTGGACCCTAAACCGTCCCCGTCCACTAGCCCTAACCCTAGCCCGAACCCTAACCCTAACCGTTTCCCGAAGCCTGACCCTCACACGTCCCGTAATCCTGACCAGTACGCTGACACTAACCCGCGCCCTCACACGTACGCTCCCCCTAAAGCGTTGTCGTACCCTCACCTGGACCCTAAACCGTCCCCGTCCCCTAACCCTAACTCTAGCCCGAACCCTAACCCTAACCCTTCCCCGAAGCCTGACCCTCACCCGTCCCCTAATCCTAACCCGTACGCTGACACTAACCCGCGCCCTCACACATACGCTCCCCCTAAAGCGTTGTCGTACCCTCACCTGGACCCTAAACCGTCCCCGTCCCCTAACCCTAACCCTAGCCCGAACCCTAACCCTAACCCTTCCCCGAAGCCTGACCCTCACACGTCCCCTAAGCCTAACCCGTACGCTGACACTAACCCGCGCCCTCACACGTACGCTCCCCCTAAAGCGTTGTCGTACCCTCACCTAAACCCTAAACCGTCCCCGTCCCCTAACCCTAACCCTAGCCCGAACCCTAACCCTAACAATTCCCCGAAGCCTGACCCTCACCCGTCCTCTAATCCTAACACGTACGCTGTCACTAAACCGCGCCCTCACACGTACGCTCCCCCTAAAGCGTTGTCGTACCCTCAAGTGGACCCTAAACCGTCCCCGTCCCCTAACCCTAACCCTAGCCTGAACCCTAACCCTAACCCTTCCCCGAAGCCTGACCCTCACCCGTCCCCTAATCCTAACCGGTACGCTGACACTAAGCCGCGCCCTCACACGTACGCTCCCCCTAAAGCGTTTTCGTACCCTCACCTGGACCCTAAACCGTCCCCGTCCCCTAACCCTAACCCTAGCCCGAACCCTAACCCTAACCCTTCCCCGAAGCCTGACCCTAACCCGTCACCTAATCCTAACCCGTACGCCGACACTAACCCGCGCCCTCACACGTACGCTCCCCCTAAAGCATTGTCGTACCCTCACCTGGACCCTAAACCGTCCCCATCCCCTAACCCTAACCGTAGCCCGAACCCTAACCCTAACCCTTCCCCGAAGCCTGACCCTCACCCGTCCCCTAATCCTAACCCGTACGCTGACACTAACCCGCGCCCTCACACGTACGCTCCCCCTAAAGCGTTGTCGTACCCTCACCTGGACCCTAAACCGTCCCCGTCCCCTAACCCTAACCCTAGCTCGAACCCTAACCCTAACCCTTCCCCGAAACCTGACCCTCACCCGTCCCCTAATCCTAACCCGTACGCTGACACTAACCCGTGCCCTCACACGTACGCTCCCCCTAAAGCGTTGTCGTACCCTCACCTGGACCCTAAACCATACCCGTCCCCTAACCCTAACCCTAGCCCGAACCCTAACTCTAACCCTTCCCCGGAGCCTGACCCTCACCCGTCCCCTAATCCTAAACCGTACGCTGACACTAACCCGCGCCCTCACACGTACGCTCCCCCTAAAGCGTTGTCGTACCCTCAGGTGGACCCTAAACCGTCCCCGTCCCCTAACCCTAACCCTAGCCAGAACCCTAACCCTAACCCTTCCCCGAAGCCTGACCCTCACCCGTCCCCTAATCCTAACCCGTACGCTGACACTAACCCGCGCCCTCACGCGTACGCTCCCCCTAAAGCGTTGTCGTACCCTCACCTGGACCCTAAACCGTCCCCATCCCCTAACCCTAACCCTAGCCCGAACCCTAACCCTAACCCTTCCCCGAAGCCTGACCCTCACCCGTCCCCTAATCCTAACCCGTACGCTGACACTAACCCGCGCCCTCACACGTACGCTCCCCCTAAAGCGTTGTCGTACCCTCACCTGGACCCTAAACCGTCCCCGTCCCCTAACCCTAACCCTAACCCGAACCCTAACCCTAACGCTTCCCCGAAGCCTGACCCTCACCCGTCCCCTAATCCTTATCTGTACGCTGACACTAACCCACGAACTCACACGTACGCTCCCCCTAAAGCGTTGTCGTACCCTCACCTGGACCCTAAACCGTCCCCGTCCACTAGCCCTAACCCTAGCCCGAACCCTAACCCTAACCGTTTCCCGAAGCCTGACCCTCACACGTCCCGTAATCCTAACCCGTACGCTGACACTAACCCGCGCACTCACACGTACGCTCCCCCTAAAGCGTTGTCGTACCCTCACCTGGACCCTAAACCGTCCCCGTCCCCTAACCCTAACCCTAGCCCGAACCCTAACCCTAACCCTTCTCCGAAGCCTGACCCTCACCCGTCCCCTAATCCTAACCCGTACGCTGACACTAACCCGCGCCCTCACACGTACGCTCCCCCTAAAGCGTTGTCGTACCCTCACCTGGACCCTAAACCGTCCCCGTCCCCTAACCCTAACCCTAGCCCGAACCCTAACCCTAACCCTTCCCCGAAGCCTGACCCTCACCCGTCCCCTAATCCTAACCCGTACGCTGACACTAACCCACGCCCTCACACGTACGCTCCCCCTAAAGCGTTGTCGTACCCTCACCTGGACCCCAAACCGTCCCCGTCCCCTAACCCTAACCCTAGCCCGAACCCTAACCCTAACCCTTCCCCGAAGCCTGACCCTCACCCGTCCCCTAATCCTAACCCGTACGCTGACACTAACCCGTGCCCTCACACGTACGCTCCCCCTAAAGCGTTGTCGTACCCTCACCTGGACCCTAAACCGTCGCCGTCCCCTAACCCTAACCCTAGCCCGAACCCTAACCCTAACCCTTCCCCGAAGCCTGACCCTCACCCGTCCCCTAATCCTTACCCGTACGCTGACACTAACCCGTGCCCTAGCACGTACGCTCCCCCTAAAGCGTTGTCGTACCCTCACCTGGACCCTAAACCGTCCCCGTCCCCTAACCCTAACCCTAGCCCGAACCCTAACCCTAACCCTTCCCCGAAGCCTGACCCTCACCCGTCCCCTCATCCTAAACCGTACGCTGACACTAACCCGCGCCCTCACACGTACGCTCCCCGTAAAGCTTTGTCGTACCCTCACCTGGACCCTAAACCGTCCCCGTCCCCTAACACTAACCCTAGCCCGAACCCTAACTCTAACCTTTCCCCGAAGCCTGACCCTCACCCGTCCCCTAATCCTAACCCGTACGCTGACACTAACCCGCGCCCTCACACGTACGCTCCCCCTAAATCGTTGTCGTACACTCACCTGGACCCTAAACCGTCCCCGTCCCCTAACCCTAACCCTAGCCCGAACCCTAACCCTAACCCTTCCGCGAAGCCTGACCCTCACCCGTCCCCTAATCCTAAACCGTACGCTGACACTAACCCGCGCCCTCACACGTATTCTCCCCCTAAAGCGTTGTCGTACCCTCAGCTGGACCCTAAACCGTCCCCGTCCCCTAACCCTAACCCTAGCCCGAACCCTAACCCTAACACTTCCCCGAAGCCTGACCCTCACCCGTCCCCTAATCCTTACCCGTACGCTGACACTAACCCGCGCCCTCACACGTACGCTCCCCCTAAAGCGTTGTCGTACCCTCACCTGGACCCTAAACCGTCCCCGTCCCCTAACCATAAACCTAGCCCGAACCCTAACCCTAACCCTTCCCCGAAGCCTGACCCTCACCCGTCCCCTAATCCTAAACCGTACGCTGACACTAACCCGCGCCCTCACACGTACGCTCCCCCTAAAGCGTTGTCGTACCCTCACCTGGACCCTAAACCGTCCCCGTCCCCTAACCCTAACCCTAGCCCGAACCCTAACCCTAACCCTTCCCCGAAGCCTGACCCTCACCCGTCCCCTAATCATAACCCGTACGCTGACACTAACCCGCACCCTCACACGTACGCTCCCCCTAAAGCGTTGTCGTACCCTCACCTGGACCCTAAACCGTCCCCGTCCCCTAACCCTAACCCTAGCCCGAACCCTAACCCTAACCCTTCCCCGAAGCCTGACCCTCACCCGTCCCCTAATCCTAACCCGTACGCTGACACTAACCCGCGCCCTCACACGTACGCTCCCCCTAAAGCGTTGTCGTACCCTCACCTAGACCCTAAACCGTCCCCGTCCCCTAACCCTAACCCTAGCCCGAACCCTAACCCTAACCCTTCCCCGAAGCCTGACCCTCACCCGTCCCCTAATCCTAACCCGTACGCTGACACTAACCCCCGCCCTCACACGTACGCTCACCCTAAAGCGTTGTCGTACCCTCACCTGGACCCTAAACCGTCCCCGTCCCCTAACCCTAACCCTAGCCCGAACCCTAACCCTAACCCTTCCCCGAAGCCTGACCCTCACCCGTCCCCTAATCCTAACCCGTACGCCGACACTAACCCGCGCCCTCACACGTACGCTCCCCCTAAAGCGTTGTCGTACCCTCACCTGGACCCTAAACCGTCCCCGTCCCCTAACCTTAACCCTAGCACGAACCCTAACCCTAACCCTTCCCTGAAGCCTGACCCTCACCCGTCCCCTAATCCTAACCCGTACGCCGACACTAACCCGGGCCCTCACACGTACGCTCCCCCTAAAGCGTTGTCGTACCCTCACCTGGACCCTAAACCGTCCCCGTCCCCTAACCCTAACCCTAGCCCGAACCCTAACCCTAACCCTTCCCCGAAGCCTGACCCTCACCCGTCCCCTAATCCTAACCCGTACGCTGACACTAACCCGCGCCCTCACACGTACGCTCCCCGTAAAGCGTTGTCATACCCTCACCTGGACCCTAAACCGTCCCCATCCCCTAACCCTAACCCTAGCCCGAACCCTAACCCTAACCCTTCCCCGAAGCCTGACCCTCACCCGTCCCCTAATCCTAACCCGTACGCTGACACTAACCCGCGCCCTCACACGTACGCTCCCCCTAAAGCGTTGTCGTACCCTCACCTGGACCCTAAACCGTCCCCGACCCTAACCCTAACCCTAGCCCGAACCCTAACCCTAACCCTTCCCCGAAGCCCGACCCTCACCCGTCCCCTAATCCTAAACCGTACGCTGACACAAACCCGCGCCCTCACACGTATGCTCCCCCTAAAGCGTTGTCGTACCCTCAGCTGGACCCTAAACCGTCCCCGTCCCGTAACCCTAACCCTAGCCCGAACCCTAACCCTAACCCTTCCCCGAAGCCTGACCCTCACCCGTCCCCTAATCCTTACCCGTACGCTGACACTAACCCGTGCACTAGCACGTACGCTCCCCCTAAAGCGTTGTCGTACCCTCACCTGGACCCTAAACCGTCCCCGTCCCCTAACCCTAACCCTAGCCCGAACCCTAACCCTAACCCTTCCCCGAAGCCTGACCCTCACCCGTCCCTAATCCTAACCCGTACGCTGACACTAACCCGCGCCCTCACACGTATGCTCCCCCTAAAGCGTTGTCGTACCCTCACCTGGACCCTAAACCGTCCCCGTCCCCTAACCCTAACCCTAGCCCGAACCCTAACCCTAACCCTTCCCTGAAGCCTGACCCTCACCCGTCCCCTAATCCTTACCCGTACGCTGACACTAACCCGTGCCCTCCCACGTACGCTCCCCCTAAAGCGTTGTCGTACCCTCACCTGGACCCTAAACCGTCCCCGTCCCCTAACCCTAACCCTAGCCCGAACCCTAACCCTAACCCTTCCCCGAAGCCTGACCCTCACCCGTCCCCTAATCCTAACCCGTACGCTGACACTAA
Source organism: Grampus griseus (assembly GCF_964374135.1). Classification (NCBI taxonomy): domain Eukaryota; kingdom Metazoa; phylum Chordata; class Mammalia; order Artiodactyla; family Delphinidae; genus Grampus; species Grampus griseus. Next base: position 65,123 of record NW_028132914.1, on the reverse strand, counting down.
CCCGCGCCCTCACACGTACGCTCCCCCTAAAGCGTTGTCGTACCCTCACCTGGACCCTAAACCGTCCCCGTCCCCTAACCCTAAACCTAGCCCGAACCCTAACCCTAACCCTTCCCCGAAGCCTGACCCTCACCCGTCCCCTAATCCTAAACCGTACGCTGACACTAACCCGCGCCCTCACACGTACGCTCCCCCTAAAGCGTTGTCGTACCCTCACCTGGACCCTAAACCGTCCCCGTCCCCTAACCCTAACCCTAGCCCAAACCCTAACCCTAACCCTTCCCCGAAGCCTGACCCTCACCCGTCCCCTAATCATAACCCGTACGCTGACACTAACCCGCACCCTCACACGTACGCTCCCCCTAAAGCGTTGTCGTACCCTCACCTGGACCCTAAACCGTCCCCGTCCCCTAACCCTAACCCTAGCCCGAACCCTAACCCTAACCCTTCCCCGAAGCCTGACCCTCACCCGTCCCCTAATCCTAACCCGTACGCCGACACTAACCCGCGCCCTCACACGTACGCTCCCCCTAAAGCGTTGTCGTACCCTCACCTGGACCCTAAACCGTCCCCGTCCCCTAACCCTAACCCTAGCCCGAACCCTAACCCTAACCCTTCCCCGAAGCCTGACCCTCACCCGTCCCCTAATCCTAACCCGTACGCTGACACTAACCCCCGCCCTCACACGTACGCTCACCCTAAAGCGTTGTCGTACCCTCACCTGGACCCTAAACCGTCCCCGTCCCCTAACCCTAACCCTAGCCCGAACCCTAACCCTAACCCTTCCCCGAAGCCTGACCCTCACCCGTCCCCTAATCCTAACCCGTACGCCGAAACTAACCCGCGCCCTCACACGTACGCTCCCCCTAAAGCGTTGTCGTACCCTCACCTGGACCCTAAACCGTCCCCGTCCCCTAACCCTAACCCTAGCCCGAACCCTAACCCTAACCCTTCCCCGAAGCCTGACCCTCACCCGTCCCCTAATCGTAACCCGTACGCTGACACTAACCCGCGCCCTCACACGTACGCTCCCCCTAAAGCGTTGTCGTACCCTCACCTGGACCCTAAACCGTCCCCGTCCCCTAACCCTAACCCTAGCCCGAACCCTAACCCTAACCCTTCCCCGAAGCCTGACCCTCACCCGTCCCCTAATCCTAACCCGTACGCCGACACTAACCCGCGCCCTCACACGTACGCTCCCCCTAAAGCGTTGTCGTACCCTCACCTGGACCCTAAACCGTCCCCGTCCCCTAACCCTAACCCTAGCCCGAACCCTAACCCTAACCCTTCCCCGAAGCCTGACCCTCAACCGTCCCCTAATCCTAACCCGTACGCTGACACTAACCCGCGCCCTCACACGTACGCTACCCGTAAAGCGTTGTCGTACCCTCACCTGGACCCTAAACCGTCCCCGTCCCCTAACCCTAACCCTAGCCCGAACCCTAACCCTAACCCTTCCCCGAAGCCTGACCCTCACCCGTCCCCTAATCCTAACCCGTACGCTGACACTAACCCGCGCCCTCACACGTACGCTCCCCCTAAAGCGTTGTCGTACCCTCACCTGGACCCTAAACCGTCCCCGTCCCCTAACCCTAACCCTAGCCCGAACCCTAACCCTAACCCTTCCCGGAAGCCTGACCCTCACCCGTCCCCTAATCCTAACCCGTACGCTGACACTAACCCACGCCCTCACACGTACGCTCCCCCTAAAGCGTTGTCGTACCCTCACCTGGACCCCAAACCGTCCCCGTCCCCTAACCCTAACCCTAGCCCGAACCCTAACCCTAACCCTTCCCCGAAGCCTGACCCTCAACCGTCCCCTAATCCTAACCCGTACGCTGACACTAACCCGTGCCCTCACACGTACGCTCCCCCTAAAGCGTTGTCGTACCCTCACCTGGACCCTAAACCGTCGCCGTCCCCTAACCCTAACCCTAGCCCGAACCCTAACCCTAACCCTTCCCCGAAGCCTGACCCTCACCCGTCCCCTAATCCTTACCCGTACGCTGACACTAACCCGTGCCCTAGCACGTACGCTCCCCCTAAAGCGTTGTCGTACCCTCACCTGGACCCTAAACCGTCCCCGTCCCCTAACCCTAACCCTAGCCCGAACCCTAACCCTAACCCTTCCCCGAAGCCTGACCCTCACCCGTCCCCACATCCTAAACCGTACGCTGACACTAACCCGCGCCCTCACACGTACGCTCCCCGTAAAGCTTTGTCGTACCCTCACCTGGACCCTAAACCGTCCCCGTCCCCTAACACTAACCATAGCCCGAACCCTAACTCTAACCTTTCCCCGAAGCCTGACCCTCACCCGTCCCCTAATCCTAACCCGTACGCTGACACTAACCCGCGCCCTCACACGTACGCTCCCCCTAAATCGTTGTCGTACACTCACCTGGACCCTAAACCGTCCCCGTCCCCTAACCCTAACCCTAGCCCGAACCCTAACCCTAACCCTTCCCCGAAGCCCGACCCTCACCCGTCCCCTAATCCTAAACCGTACGCTGACACTAACCCGCGCCCTCACACGTATGCTCCCCCTAAAGCGTTGTCGTACCCTCAGCTGGACCCTAAACCGTCCCCGTCCCCTAACCCTAACCCTAGCCCGAACCCTAACCCTAACACTTCCCCGAAGCCTGACCCTCACCCGTCCCCTAATCCTTACCCGTACGCTGACACTAACCCGTGCCCTCCCACGTACGCTCCCCCTAAAGCGTTCTCGTACCCTCACCTGGACCCTAAACCGTCCCCGTCCCCTAACCCTAACCCTAGCCCGAACCCTAACCCTAAACCTTCCCCGAAGCCTGACCCTCACCCGTCCCCTAATCCTAACCCGTACGCTGACACTAACCCGCGCCCTCACACGTACGCTCCCCCTAAAGCGTTGTCGTACCCTCACCTGGACCCTAAACCGTCCCCGTCCCCTAACCATAAACCTAGCCCGAACCCTAACCCTAACCCTTCCCCGAAGCCTGACCCTCACCCGTCCCCTAATCCTAAACCGTACGCTGACACTAACCCGCGCCCTCACACGTACGCTCCCCCTAAAGCGTTGTCATACCCTCACCTGGACCCTAAACCGTCCCCGTCCCCTAACCCTAACCCTAGCCCGAACCCTAACCCTAACCCTTCCCCGAAGCCTGACCCTCACCCGTCCCCTAATCATAACCCGTACGCTGACACTAACCCGCACCCTCACACGTACGCTCCCCCTAAAGCGTTGTCGTACCCTCACCTGGACCCTAAACCGTCCCCGTCCCCTAACCCTAACCCTAGCCCGAACCCTAACCCTAACCCTTCCCCGAAGCCTGACCCTCACCCGTCCCCTAATCCTAACCCGTACGCTGACACTAACCCGCGCCCTCACACGTACGCTCCCCCTAAAGCGTTGTCGTACCCTCACCTGGACCCTAAACCGTCCCCGTCCCCTAACCCTAACCCTAGCCCGAACCCTAACCCTAACCCTTCCCCGAAGCCTGACCCTCACCCGTCCCCTAATCCTAACCCGTACGCTGACACTAACCCCCGCCCTCACACGTACGCTCACCCTAAAGCGTTGTCGTACCCTCACCTGGACCCTAAACCGTCCCCGTCCCCTAACCCTAACCCTAGCCCGAACCCTAACCCTAACCCTTCCCCGAAGCCTGACCCTCACCCGTCCCCTAATCCTAACCCGTACGCCGACACTAACCCGCGCCCTCACACGTACGCTCCCCCTAAAGCGTTGTCGTACCCTCACCTGGACCCTAAACCGTCCCCGTCCCCTAACCTTAACCCTAGCCCGAACCCTAACCCTAACCCTTCCCCGAAGCCTGACCCTCACCCGTCCCCTAATCCTAACCCGTACGCCGACACTAACCCGGGCCCTCACACGTACGCTCCCCCTAAAGCGTTGTCGTACCCTCACCTGGACCCTAAACCGTCCCCGTCCCCTAACCCTAACCCTAGCCCGAACCCTAACCCTAACCCTTCCCCGAAGCCTGACCCTCACCCGTCCCCTAATCCTAACCCGTACGCTGACACTAACCCGCGCCCTCACACGTACGCTCCCCGTAAAGCGTTGTCGTACCCTCACCTGGACCCTAAACCGTCCCCATCCCCTAACCCTAACCCTAGCCCGAACCCTAACCCTAACCCTTCCCCGAAGCCTGACCCTCACCCGTCCCCTAATCCTAACCCGTACGCTGACACTAACCCGCGCCCTCACACGTACGCTCCCCCTAAAGCGTTGTCGTACCCTCACCTGGACCCTAAACCGTCCCCGTCCCCTAACCCTAACCCTAGCCCGATCCCTAACCCTAACACTTCCCCGAAGCCTGACCCTCACCCGTCCCCTAATCCTTACCCGTACGCTGACACTAACCCGTGCACTAGCACGTACGCTCCCCCTAAAGCGTTGTCGTACCCTCACCTGGACCCTAAACCGTCCCCGTCCCCTAACCCTAACCCTAGCCCGAACCCTAACCCTAACCCTTCCCCGAAGCCTGACCCTCACCCGTCCCCTAATCCTAACCCGTACGCTGACATTAACCCGCGCCCTCACACGTATGCTCCCCCTAAAGCGTTGTCGTACCCTCACCTGGACCCTAAACCGTCCCCGTCCCCTAACCCTAACCCTAGCCCGAACCCTAACCCTAACCCTTCCCTGAAGCCTGACCCTCACCCGTCCCCTAATCCTTACCCGTACGCTGACACTAACCCGTGCCCTCCCACGTACGCTCCCCCTAAAGCGTTGTCGTACCCTCACCTGGACCCTAAACCGTCCCCGTCCCCTAACCCTAACCCTAGCCCGAACCCTAACCCTAACCCTTCCCCGAAGCCTGACCCTCACCCGTCCCCTAATCCTAACCCGTACGCTGACACTAACCCGCGCCCTCACACGTACGCTCCCCCTAAAGCGTTGTCGTACCCTCACCTGGACCCTAAACCGTCCCCGTCCCCTAACCCTAAACCTAGCCCGAACCCTAACCCTAACCCTTCCCCGAAGCCTGACCCTCACCCGTCCCCTAATCCTAAACCGTACGCTGACACTAACCCGCGCCCTCACACGTACGCTCCCCCTAAAGCGTTGTCGTACCCTCACCTGGACCCTAAACCGTCCCCGTCCCCTAACCCTAACCCTAGCCCGAACCCTAACCCTAACCCTTCCCCGAAGCCTGACCCTCACCCGTCCCCTAATCATAACCCGTACGCTGACACTAACCCGCACCCTCACACGTACGCTCCCCCTAAAGCGTTGTCGTACCCTCACCTGGACCCTAAACCGTCCCCGTCCCCTAACCCTAACCCTAGCCCGAACCCTAACCCTAACCCTTCCCCGAAGCCTGACCCTCACCCATCCCCTAATCCTAACCCGTACGCCGACACTAACCCGCGCCCTCACACGTACGCTCCCCCTAAAGCGTTGTCGTACCCTCACCTGGACCCTAAACCGTCCCCGTCCCCTAACCCTAACCCTAGCCCGAACCCTAACCCTAACCCTTCCCCGAAGCCTGACCCTCACCCGTCCCCTAATCCTAACCCGTACGCTGACACTAACCCCCGCCCTCACACGTACGCTCACCCTAAAGCGTTGTCGTACCCTCACCTGGACCCTAAACCGTCCCCGTCCCCTAACCCTAACCCTAGCCCGAACCCTAACCCTAACCCTTCCCCGAAGCCTGACCCTCACCCGTCCCCTAATCCTAACCCGTACGCCGAAACTAACCCGCGCCCTCACACGTACGCTCCCCCTAAAGCGTTGTCGTACCCTCACCTGGACCCTAAACCGTCCCCGTCCCCTAACCCTAACCCTAGCCCGAACCCTAACCCTAACCCTTCCCCGAAGCCTGACCCTCACCCGTCCCCTAATCGTAACCCGTACGCTGACACTAACCCGCGCCCTCACACGTACGCTCCCCCTAAAGCGTTGTCGTACCCTCACCTGGACCCTAAACCGTCCCCGTCCCCTAACCCTAACCCTAGCCCGAACCCTAACCCTAACCCTTCCCCGAAGCCTGACCCTCACCCGTCCCCTAATCCTAACCCGTACGCCGACACTAACCCGCGCCCTCACACGTACGCTCCCCCTAAAGCGTTGTCGTACCCTCACCTGGACCCTAAACCGTCCCCGTCCCCTAACCCTAACCCTAGCCCGAACCCTAACCCTAACCCTTCCCCGAAGCCTGACCCTCACCCGTCCCCTAATCCTAACCCGTACGCTGACACTAACCCGCGCCCTCACACGTACGCTACCCGTAAAGCGTTGTCGTACCCTCACCTGGACCCTAAACCGTCCCCGTCCCCTAACCCTAACCCTAGCCTGAACCCTAACCCTAACCCTTCCCCGAAGCCTGACCCTCACCCGTCCCCTAATCCTAACCCGTACGCTGACACTAACCCGCGCCCTCACACGTACGCTCCCACTAAAGCGTTGTCGTACCCTCACCTGGACCCTAAACCGTCCCCGTCCCCTAACCCTAACCCTAGCCCGAACCCTAACCCTAACCCTTCCCCGAAGCCTGACCCTCACCCGTCCCCTAATCCTAACCCGTACGCTGACACTAACCCCCGCCCTCACACGTACGCTCACCCTAAAGCGTTGTCGTACCCTCACCTGGACCCTAAACCGTCCCCGTCCCCTAACCCTAACCCTAGCCCAAACCCTAACCCTAACCCTTCCCCGAAGCCTGACCCTCACCCGTCCCCTAATCCTAACCCGTACGCCGACACTAACCCGCGCCCTCACACGTACGCTCCCCCTAAAGCGTTGTCGTACCCTCACCTGGACCCTAAACCGTCCCCGTCCCCTAACCTTAACCCTAGCCCGAACCCTAACCCTAACCCTTCCCTGAAGCCTGACCCTCACCCGTCCCCTAATCCTAACCCGTACGCCGACACTAACCCGCGCCCTCACACGTACGCTCCCCCTAAAGCGTTGTCGTACCCTCACCTGGACCCTAAACCGTCCCCGTCCCCTAACCCTAACCCTAGCCCGAACCCTAACCCTAACCCTTCCCCGAAGCCTGACCCTCACCCGTCCCCTAATCCTAACCCGTACGCTGACACTAACCCGCGCCCTCACACGTACGCTCCCCGTAAAGCGTTGTCGTACCCTCACCTGGACCCTAAACCGTCCCCGTCCCCTAACCCTAACCCTAGCCCGAACCCTAACCCTAACCCTTCCCCGAAGCCTGACCCTCACCCGTCCCCTAATCCTAACCCGTACGCTGACACTAACCCGCGCCCTCACACGTACGCTCCCCCTAAAGCGTTGTCGTACCCTCACCTGGACCCTAAACCGTCCCCGACCCTAACCCTAACCCTAGCCCGAACCCTAACCCTAACCCTTCCCCGAAGCCCGACACTCACCCGTCCCCTAATCCTAAACCGTACGCTGACACTAACCCGCGCCCTCACACGTATGCTCCCCCTAAAGCGTTGTCGTACCCTCAGCTGGACCCTAAACCGTCCCCGTCCCGTAACCCTAACCCTAGCCCGAACCCTAACCCTAACACTTCCCCGAAGCCTGACCCTCACCCGTCCCCTAATCCTTACCCGTACGCTGACACTAACCCGTGCACTAGCACGTACGCTCCCCCTAAAGCGTTGTCGTACCCTCACCTGGACCCTAAACCGTCCCCGTCCCCTAACCCTAACCCTAGCCCGAACCCTAACCCTAACCCTTCCCCGAAGCCTGACCCTCACCCGTCCCCTAATCCTAACCCGTACGCTGACACTAACCCGCGCCCTCACACGTACGCTCCCCCTAAACCGTTGTCGTACCCTCACCTGGACCCTAAACCGTCCCCGTCCCCTAACCCTAACCGTAGCCCGAACCCTAACCCTAACCCTTCCCTGAAGCCTGACCCTCACCCGTCCCCTAATCCTTACCCGTACACTGACACTAACCCGTGCCCTCCCACGTACGCTCCCCCTAAAGCGTTGTCGTACCCTCACCTGGACCCTAAACCGTCCCCGTCCCCTTACCCTAACCCTAGCCTGAACCCTAACCCTAAACCTTCCCCGAAGCCTGACCCTCACCCGTCCCCTAATCCTAACCCGTACGCTGACACTAACCCGCGCCCTCACACGTACGCTCCCCCTAAAGCGTTGTCGTACCCTCACATGGACCCTAAACCGTCCCCGTCCCCTAACCCTAAACCTAGCCCGAACCCTAACCCTAACCCTTCCCCGAAGCCTGACCCTCACCCGTCCCCTAATCCTAAACCGTACGCTGACACTAACCCGCGCCCTCACACGTACGCTCCCCCTAAAGCGTTGTCGTACCCTTACCTGGACCCTAAACCGTCCCCGTCCCCTAACCCTAACCCTAGCCCGAACCCTAACCCTAACCCTTCCCCGAAGCCTGACCCTCACCCGTCCCCTAATCATAACCCGTACGCTGACACTAACCCGCACCCTCACACGTACGCTCCCCCTAAAGCGTTTTCGTACCCTCACCTGGAACCTAAACCGTCCCCGTCCCCTAACCCTAACCCTAGCCCGAACCCTAACCCTAACCCTTCCCTGAAGCCTGACCCTCACCCGTCCCCTAATCCTAACCCGTACGCTGACACTAACCCGCGCCCTCACACGTACGCTCCCCCTAAAGCGTTGTCGTACCCTCACCTGGACCCTAAACCGTCCCCGTCCCCTAACCCTAACCCTAGCCCGAACCCTAACCCTAACCCTTCCCCGAAGCCTGACCCTCACCCGTCCCCTAATCCTAACCCGTACGCTGACATTAACCCGCGCCCTCACACGTATGCTCCCCCTAAAGCGTTGTCGTACCCTCACCTGGACCCTAAACCGTCCCCGTCCCCTAACCCTAACCCTAGCCCGAACCCTAACCCTAACCCTTCCCTGAAGCCTGACCCTCACCCGTCCCCTAATCCTTACCCGTACGCTGACACTAACCCGTGCCCTCCCACGTACGCTCCCCCTAAAGCGTTGTCGTACCCTCACCTGGACCCTAAACCGTCCCCGTCCCCTAACCCTAACCCTAGCCCGAACCCTAACCCTAACCCTTCCCCGAAGCCTGACCCTCACCCGTCCCCTAATCCTAACCCGTACGCTGACACTAACCCGCGCCCTCACACGTACGCTCCCCCTAAAGCGTTGTCGTACCCTCACCTGGACCCTAAACCGTCCCCGTCCCCTAACCCTAAACCTAGCCCGAACCCTAACCCTAACCCTTCCCCGAAGCCTGACCCTCACCCGTCCCCTAATCCTAAACCGTACGCTGACACTAACCCGCGCCCTCACACGTACGCTCCCCCTAAAGCGTTGTCGTACCCTCACCTGGACCCTAAACCGTCCCCGTCCCCTAACCCTAACCCTAGCCCGAACCCTAACCCTAACCCTTCCCCGAAGCCTGACCCTCACCCGTCCCCTAATCATAACCCGTACGCTGACACTAACCCGCACCCTCACACGTACGCTCCCCCTAAAGCGTTGTCGTACCCTCACCTGGACCCTAAACCGTCCCCGTCCCCTAACCCTAACCCTAGCCCGAACCCTAACCCTAACCCTTCCCCGAAGCCTGACCCTCACCCATCCCCTAATCCTAACCCGTACGCCGACACTAACCCGCGCCCTCACACGTACGCTCCCCCTAAAGCGTTGTCGTACCCTCACCTGGACCCTAAACCGTCCCCGTCCCCTAACCCTAACCCTAGCCCGAACCCTAACCCTAACCCTTCCCCGAAGCCTGACCCTCACCCGTCCCCTAATCCTAACCCGTACGCTGACACTAACCCCCGCCCTCACACGTACGCTCACCCTAAAGCGTTGTCGTACCCTCACCTGGACCCTAAACCGTCCCCGTCCCCTAACCCTAACCCTAGCCCGAACCCTAACCCTAACCCTTCCCCGAAGCCTGACCCTCACCCGTCCCCTAATCCTAACCCGTACGCCGAAACTAACCCGCGCCCTCACACGTACGCTCCCCCTAAAGCGTTGTCGTACCCTCACCTGGACCCTAAACCGTCCCCGTCCCCTAACCCTAACCCTAGCCCGAACCCTAACCCTAACCCTTCCCCGAAGCCTGACCCTCACCCGTCCCCTAATCGTAACCCGTACGCTGACACTAACCCGCGCCCTCACACGTACGCTCCCCCTAAAGCGTTGTCGTACCCTCACCTGGACCCTAAACCGTCCCCGTCCCCTAACCCTAACCCTAGCCCGAACCCTAACCCTAACCCTTCCCCGAAGCCTGACCCTCACCCGTCCCCTAATCCTAACCCGTACGCCGACACTAACCCGCGCCCTCACACGTACGCTCCCCCTAAAGCGTTGTCGTACCCTCACCTGGACCCTAAACCGTCCCCGTCCCCTAACCCTAACCCTAGCCCGAACCCTAACCCTAACCCTTCCCCGAAGCCTGACCCTCACCCGTCCCCTAATCCTAACCCGTACGCTGACACTAACCCGCGCCCTCACACGTACGCTACCCGTAAAGCGTTGTCGTACCCTCACCTGGACCCTAAACCGTCCCCGTCCCCTAACCCTAACCCTAGCCTGAACCCTAACCCTAACCCTTCCCCGAAGCCTGACCCTCACCCGTCCCCTAATCCTAACCCGTACGCTGACACTAACCCGCGCCCTCACACGTACGCTCCCACTAAAGCGTTGTCGTACCCTCACCTGGACCCTAAACCGTCCCCGTCCCCTAACCCTAACCCTAGCCCGAACACTAACCCTAACCCTTCCCCGAAGCCTGACCCTCACCCGTCCCCTAATCCTAACCCGTACGCTGACACTAACCCCCGCCCTCACACGTACGCTCACCCTAAAGCGTTGTCGTACCCTCACCTGGACCCTAAACCGTCCCCGTCCCCTAACCCTAACCCTAGCCCAAACCCTAACCCTAACCCTTCCCCGAAGCCTGACCCTCACCCGTCCCCTAATCCTAACCCGTACGCCGACACTAACCCGCGCCCTCACACGTACGCTCCCCCTAAAGCGTTGTCGTACCCTCACCTGGACCCTAAACCGTCCCCGTCCCCTAACCTTAACCCTAGCCCGAACCCTAACCCTAACCCTTCCCTGAAGCCTGACCCTCACCCGTCCCCTAATCCTAACCCGTACGCCGACACTAACCCGCGCCCTCACACGTACGCTCCCCCTAAAGCGTTGTCGTACCCTCACCTGGACCCTAAACCGTCCCCGTCCCCTAACCCTAACCCTAGCCCGAACCCTAACCCTAACCCTTCCCCGAAGCCTGACCCTCACCCGTCCCCTAATCCTAACCCGTACGCTGACACTAACCCGCGCCCTCACACGTACGCTCCCCGTAAAGCGTTGTCGTACCCTCACCTGGACCCTAAACCGTCCCCGTCCCCTAACCCTAACCCTAGCCCGAACCCTAACCCTAACCCTTCCCCGAAGCCTGACCCTCACCCGTCCCCTAATCCTAACCCGTACGCTGACACTAACCCGCGCCCTCACACGTACGCTCCCCCTAAAGCGTTGTCGTACCCTCACCTGGACCCTAAACCGTCCCCGACCCTAACCCTAACCCTAGCCCGAACCCTAACCCTAACCCTTCCCCGAAGCCCGACACTCACCCGTCCCCTAATCCTAAACCGTACGCTGACACTAACCCGCGCCCTCACACGTATGCTCCCCCTAAAGCGTTGTCGTACCCTCAGCTGGACCCTAAACCGTCCCCGTCCCGTAACCCTAACCCTAGCCCGAACCCTAACCCTAACACTTCCCCGAAGCCTGACCCTCACCCGTCCCCTAATCCTTACCCGTACGCTGACACTAACCCGTGCACTAGCACGTACGCTCCCCCTAAAGCGTTGTCGTACCCTCACCTGGACCCTAAACCGTCCCCGTCCCCTAACCCTAACCCTAGCCCGAACCCTAACCCTAACCCTTCCCCGAAGCCTGACCCTCACCCGTCCCCTAATCCTAACCCGTACGCTGACACTAACCCGCGCCCTCACACGTACGCTCCCCCTAAACCGTTGTCGTACCCTCACCTGGACCCTAAACCGTCCCCGTCCCCTAACCCTAACCGTAGCCCGAACCCTAACCCTAACCCTTCCCTGAAGCCTGACCCTCACCCGTCCCCTAATCCTTACCCGTACACTGACACTAACCCGTGCCCTCCCACGTACGCTCCCCCTAAAGCGTTGTCGTACCCTCACCTGGACCCTAAACCGTCCCCGTCCCCTTACCCTAACCCTAGCCTGAACCCTAACCCTAAACCTTCCCCGAAGCCTGACCCTCACCCGTCCCCTAATCCTAACCCGTACGCTGACACTAACCCGCGCCCTCACACGTACGCTCCCCCTAAAGCGTTGTCGTACCCTCACATGGACCCTAAACCGTCCCCGTCCCCTAACCCTAAACCTAGCCCGAACCCTAACCCTAACCCTTCCCCGAAGCCTGACCCTCACCCGTCCCCTAATCCTAAACCGTACGCTGACACTAACCCGCGCCCTCACACGTACGCTCCCCCTAAAGCGTTGTCGTACCCTTACCTGGACCCTAAACCGTCCCCGTCCCCTAACCCTAACCCTAGCCCGAACCCTAACCCTAACCCTTCCCCGAAGCCTGACCCTCACCCGTCCCCTAATCATAACCCGTACGCTGACACTAACCCGCACCCTCACACGTACGCTCCCCCTAAAGCGTTTTCGTACCCTCACCTGGAACCTAAACCGTCCCCGTCCCCTAACCCTAACCCTAGCCCGAACCCTAACCCTAACCCTTCCCTGAAGCCTGACCCTCACCCGTCCCCTAATCCTAACCCGTACGCTGACACTAACCCGCGCCCTCACACGTACGCTCCCCCTAAAGCGTTGTCGTACCCTCACCTGGACCCTAAACCGTCCCCGTCCCCTAACCCTAACCCTAGCCCGAACCCTAACCCTAACCCTTCCCCGAAGCCTGACCCTCACCCGTCCCCTAATCCTAAACCGTACGCTGACACTAACCCGCGCCCTCACACGTACGCTCCCCCTAAAGCGTTGTCGTACCCTCACCTGGACCCTAAACCGTCCCCGTCCCCTAACCCTAACCCTAGCCCGAACCCTAACCCTAACCCTTCCCCGAAGCCTGACCCTCACCCGTCCCCTAATCCTAACCCGTACGCTGACACTAACCCACGCCCTCACACGTACGCTCCCCCTAAAGCGTTGTCGTACCCTCACCTGGACCCTAAACCGTCCCCGTCCCCTAACCCTAAACCTAGCCCGAACCCTAACCCTAACCCTTCCCCGAAGCCTGACCCTCACCCGTCCCCTAATCCTAAACCGTACGCTGACACTAACCCGCGCCCTCACACGTACACTCCCCCTAAAGCGTTGTCGTACCCTCACCTGGACCCTAAACCGTCCCCGTCCCCTAACCCTAACCCTAGCCCGAACCCTAACCCTAACCCTTCCCCGAAGCCTGACCCTCACCCGTCCCCTAATCATAACCCGTACGCTGACACTAACCCGCACCCTCACACGTACGCTCCCCCTAAAGCGTTGTCGTACCCTCACCTGGACCCTAAACCGTCCCCGTCCCCTAACCCTAACCCTAGCCCGAACCCTAACCCTAACCCTTCCCCGAAGCCTGACCCTCACCCGTCCCCTAATCCTAACCCGTACGCCGACACTAACCCGCGCCCTCACACGTACGCTCCCCCTAAAGCGTTGTCGTACCCTCACCTGGACCCTAAACCGTCCCCGTCCCCTAACCCTAACCGTAGCCCGAACCCTAACCCTAACCCTTCCCCGAAGCCTGACCCTCACCCGTCCCCTAATCCTAACCCGTACGCTGACACTAACCCCCGCCCTCACACGTACGCTCACCCTAAAGCGTTGTCGTACCCTCACCTGGACCCTAAACCGTCCCCGTCCCCTAACCCTAACCCTAGCCCGAACCCTAACCCTAACCCTTCCCCGAAGCCTGACCCTCACCCGTCCCCTAATCCTAACCCGTACGCCGACACTAACCCGCGCCCTCACACGTACGCTCCCCCTAAAGCGTTGTCGTACCCTCACCTGGACCCTAAACCGTCCCCGTCCCCTAACCCTAACCCTAGCCCGAACCCTAACCCTAACCCTTCCCCGAAGCCTGACCCTCACCCGTCCCCTAATCCTAACCCGTACGCCGACACTAACCCGCGCCCTCACACGTACGCTCCCCCTAAAGCGTTGTCGTACCCTCACCTGGACCCTAAACCGTCCCCGTCCCCGAACCCTAACCCTAGCCCGAACCCTAACCCTAACCCTTCCCCGAAGCCTGACCCTCACCCGTCCCCTAATCCTAACCCGTACGCTGACACTAACCCGCGCCCTCACACGTACGCTCCCCGTAAAGCGTTGTCGTACCCTCACCTGGACCCTAAACCGTCCCCGTCCCCTAACCCTAACCCTAGCCCGAACCCTAACCCTAACCCTTCCCCGAAGCCTGACCCTCACCCGTCCCCTAATCCTAACCCGTACGCTGACACTAACCCGCGCCCTCACACGTACGCTCCCACTAAAGCGTTGTCGTACCCTCACCTGGACCCTAAACCGTCCCCGTCCCGTAACCCTAACCCTAGCCCGAACCCTAACCCTAACCCTTCCCCGAAGCCTGACCCTCACCCGTCCCCTAATCCTAACCCGTACGCTGACACTAACCCGTGCCCTCACACGTACGCTCCCCCTAAAGCGTTGTCGTACCCTCACCTGGACCCTAAACCGTCCCCGTCCCCTAACCCTAACCCTAGCCCAAACCCTAACCCTAACCCTTCCCCGAAGCCTGATCCTCACCCGTCACCTAATCCTGACCCGTACGCTGACACTAACCCGCGCCCTCACACGTACGCTCCCCGTAAACCGTTGTCGTACCCTCAGCTGGAGCCTAAACCGTCCCCGTCCCCTAACCCTAACCCTAGCCTGAACCCTAACCCTAACCCTTCCCCGAAGCCTGACCCTCACCCGTCCCCTAATCCTTACCCGTACGCTGACACTAACCCGTGCCCTAGCACGTACGCTCCACCTAAAACGTTGTCGTACCCTCACCTGGACCCTAAACCGTCCCCGTCCCCTAACCCTAACCCTAGCCCGAACCCTAACCCTAACCCTTCCCCGAAGCCCGACCCTCACCCGTCCCCTAATCCTAAACCGTACGCTGACACTAAGCCGCGCCCTCACACGTATGCTCCCCCTAAAGCGTTGTCGTACCCTCAGCTGGACCCTAAACCGTCCCCGTCCCCTAACCCTAACCCTAGCCCGAACCCTAACCCTAACACTTCCCCGAAGCCTGACCCTCACCCGTCCCCTAATCCTTACCCGTACGCTGACACTAACCCATGCACTAGCACGTACGCTCCCCCTAAAGCGTTGTCGTACCCTCACCTGGACCCTAAACCGTCCCCGTCCCCTAACCCTAACCCTAGCCCGAACCCTAACCCTAACCCTTCCCCGAAGCCTGACCCTCACCCGTCCCCTAATCCTAACCCGTACGCTGACACGAACCCGCGCCCTCACACGTACGCTCCCCCTAAAGCGTTGTCGTACCCTCACCTGGACCCTAAACCGTCCCCGTCCCCTAACCCTAACCCTAGCCCAAACCCTAACCCTAACCCTTCCCCGAAGCCTGACCCTCACCCGTCCCCTAATCCTAACCCGTACGCTGACACTAACCCCCGCCCTCACACGTACGATCACCCTAAAGCGTTGTCGTACCCTCACCTGGACCCTAAACCGTCCCCGTCCCCTAACCCTAACCCTAGCCCGAACCCTAACCCTAACCCTTCCCCGAAGCCTGACCCGCACCCGTCCCCTAATCCTAACCCGTACGCCGACACTAACCCGCGCCCTCACACGTACGCTCCCCCTAAAGCGTTGTCGTACCCTCACCTGGACCCTAAACCGTCCCCGTCCCCTAACCCTAACCCTAGCCCGAACCCTAACCCTAACCCTTCCCCGAAGCCTGACACTCACCCGTCCCCTAATCCTGACCCGTACGCTGACACTAACCCGCGCCCTCACACGTACGCTCCCCCTAAAGCGTTGTCGTACCCTCACCTGGACCCTAAACCGTCCCCGTCCCCTAACCCTAACCCTAGCCCGAACCCTAACCCTAACCCTTCCCCGAAGCCTGACACTCACCCGTCCCCTAATCCTAACCCGTACGCTGACACTAACCCGCGCCCTCACACGTACGCTCCCCGTAAAGCGTTCTCGTAACCTCACCTGGACCCTAAACCGTCCCCGTCCCCTAACCCTAACCCTAGCCCGAACCCTAACCCTAACCCTTCCCCGAAGCCTGACCCTCACCCGTCCCCTAATCCTAACCCGTACGCTGACACTAACCCGCGCCCTCACAGGTACGCTCCCACTAAAGCGTTGTCGTACCCTCACCTGGACCCTAAACCGTCCCCGTCCCCTAACCCTAACCCTAGCCCGAACCCTAACCCTAACCCTTCCCCGAAGCCTGACCCTCACCCGTCCCCTAATCCTAACCCGTACGCTGACACTAACTCGTGCCCTCACACGAACGCTCCCCCTAAAGCGTTGTCGTACCCTCACCTGGACCCTAAACCGTCCCCGTCCCCTAACCCTAACCCTAGCCCAAACCCTAACCCTAACCCTTCCCCGAAGCCTGACCCTCACCCGTCCCCTCATCCTAAACCGTACGCTGACACTAACCCGCGCCCTCACACGTACGCTCCCCGTAAAGCGTTGTCGTACCCTCAGCTGGAGCCTAAACCGTCCCCGTCCCCTAACCCTAACCCTAGCCCGAACCCTAACCCTAACCCTTCCCCGAAGCCAGACCCTCACCCGTCCCCTAATCCTTACCCGTACGCTGACACTAACCCGTGCCCTAGCACGTACGCTCCCCCTAAAGCGTTGTCGTACCCTCACCTGGACCCTAAACCGTCCCCGTCCCCTTACCCTAACCCTAGCCCGAACCCTAACCCTAACCCTTCCCCGAAGCCTGACCCTCACCCGTCCCCTCATCCTAAACCGTACGCTGACACTAACCCGCGCCCTCACACGTACGCTCCCCCTAAAGCGTTGTCGTATCCTCACCTGGACCCTAAACCGTCCCCGTCCCCTAACCATAAACCTAGCCCGAACCCTAACCCTAAGCCTTCCCCGAAGCCTGACCCTCACCCGTCCCCTAATTCTAACCCGTACGCTGACACTAACCCGCGCCCTCACACGTACGCTCCCCCTAAAGCGTTGTCGTACCCTCACCTGGACCCTAAACCGTCCCCGACCCTAACCCTAACCCTAGCCCGAACCCTAACCCTAACCCTTCCCCGAAGCCCGACCCTCACCCGTCCCCTAATCCTAAACCGTACGCTGACACTAACCCGCGCCCTCACACGTATGCTCCCCCTAAAGCGTTGTCGTACCCTCAGCTGGACCCTAAACCGTCCCCGTCCCCTAACCCTAACCCTAGCCCGAACCCTAACCCTAACACTTCCCCGAAGCCTGACCCTCAACCGTCCCCTAATCCTTACCCGTACGCTGACACTAACCCGTGCACTAGCACGTACGCTCCCCCTAAAGCGTTGTCGAACCCTCACCTGGACCCGAAACCGTCCCCGTCCCCTAACCCTAACCCTAGCCCGAACCCTAAACCTAACCCTTCCCCGAAGCCTGACCCTCACCCGTCCCCTAATCCTAACCCGTACGCTGACACTAACCCGCGCCCTCACACGTACGCTCCCCCTAAAGCGTTGTCGTACCCTCACCTGGACCCTAAAACGTCCCCGTCCCCTAACCCTAACCCTAGCCCGAACCCTAACCCTAACACTTCCCTGAAGCCTGACCCTCACCCGTCCCCTAATCCTTACCCGTACGCTGACACTAACCCGTGCCCTCCCACGTACGCTCCCCCTAAAGCGTTGTCGTACCCTCACCTGGACCCTAAACCGTCCCCGTCCCCTAACCCTAACCCTAGCCCGAACCCTAACCCTAAACCTTCCCCGAAGCCTGACCCTCACCCGTCCCCTAATCCTAACCCGTACGCTGACACTAACCCGCGCCCTCACACGTACGCTCCCCCTAAAGCGTTTTCATACCCTCACCTGGACCCTAAACAGTCCCCGTCCCCTAACCCTAAACCTAGCCCGAACCCTAACCCTAACCCTTCCCCGAAGCCTGACCCTCACCCGTCCCCTAATCCTAACCCGTACGCTGACACTAACCCGCGCCCTCACACGTACGCTCCCCCTAAAGCGTTGTCGTACCCTCACCTGGACCCTAAACCGTCCCCGTCCGCTAACCATAACCCTAGCCCGAACCCTAACCCTAACCCTTCCCCGAAGCCTGACCCTCACCCGTCCCCTAATCCTAACCCGTACGCCGACACTAACCCGCGCCCTCACACGTACGCTCCCCCTAAAGCGTTGTCGTACCCTCACCTGGACCCTAAACCGTCCCCGTCCCCTAACCCTAACCCTAGCCCGTACCCTAACCCTAAACCTTCCCCGAAGCCTGACCCTCACCCGTCCCCTAATCCTAACCCGTACGCTGACACTAACTCGTGCCCTCACACGAACGCTCCCCCTAAAGCGTTGTCGTACCCTCACCTGGACCCTAAACCGTCCCCGTCCCCTAACCCTAACCCTAGCCCAAACCCTAACCCTAACCCTTCCCCGAAGCCTGACCCTCACGCGTCCCCTCATCCTAAACCGTACGCTGACACTAACCCGCGCCCTCACACGTACGCTCCCCGTAAAGCGTTGTCGTACCCTCAGCTGGAGCCTAAACCGTCCCCGTCCCCTAACCCTAACCCTAGCCCGAACCCTAACCCTAACCCTTCCCCGAAGCCTGACCCTCACCCGTCCCCTAATCCTTACCCGTACGCTGACACTAACCCGTGCCCTAGCACGTACGCTCCCCCTAAAGCGTTGTCGTACCCTCACCTGGACCCTAAACCGTCCCCGTCCCCTTACCCTAACCCTAGCCCGAACCCTAACCCTAACCCTTCCCCGAAGCCTGACCCTCACCCGTCCCCTCATCCTAAACCGTACGCTGACACTAACCCGCGCCCTCACACGTACGCTCCCCCTAAAGCGTTGTCGTATCCTCACCTGGACCCTAAACCGTCCCCGTCCCCTAACCATAAACCTAGCCCGAACCCTAACCCTAACCCTTCCCCGAAGCCTGACCCTCACCCGTCCCCTAATTCTAACCCGTACGCTGACACTAACCCGCGCCCTCACACGTACGCTCCCCCTAAAGCGTTGTCGTACCCTCACCTGGACCCTAAACCGTCCCCGACCCTAACCCTAACCCTAGCCCGAACCCTAACCCTAACCCTTCCCCGAAGCCCGACCCTCACCCGTCCCCTAATCCTAAACCGTACGCTGACACTAACCCGCGCCCTCACACGTATGCTCCCCCTAAAGCGTTGTCGTACCCTCAGCTGGACCCTAAACCGTCCCCGTCCCCTAACCCTAACCCTAGCCCGAACCCTAACCCTAACACTTCCCCGAAGCCTGACCCTCACCCGTCCCCTAATCCTTACCCGTACGCTGACACTAACCCGTGCACTAGCACGTACGCTCCCCCTAAAGCGTTGTCGTACCCTCACCTGGACCCGAAACCGTCCCCGTCCCCTAACCCTAACCCTAGCCCGAACCCTAAACCTAACCCTTCCCCGAAGCCTGACCCTCACCCGTCCCCTAATCCTAACCCGTACGCTGACACTAACCCGCGCCCTCACACGTACGCTCCCCCTAAAGCGTTGTCGTACCCTCACCTGGACCCTAAAACGTCCCCGTCCCCTAACCCTAACCCTAGCCCGAACCCTAACCCTAACACTTCCCTGAAGCCTGACCCTCACCCGTCCCCTAATCCTTACCCGTACGCTGACACTAACCCGTGCCCTCCCACGTACGCTCCCCCTAAAGCGTTGTCGTACCCTCACCTGGACCCTAAACCGTCCCCGTCCCCTAACCCTAACCCTAGCCCGAACCCTAACCCTAAACCTTCCCCGAAGCCTGACCCTCACCCGTCCCCTAATCCTAACCCGTACGCTGACACTAACCCGCGCCCTCACACGTACGCTCCCCCTAAAGCGTTTTCGTACCCTCACCTGGACCCTAAACAGTCCCCGTCCCCTAACCCTAAACCTAGCCCGAACCCTAACCCTAACCCTTCCCCGAAGCCTGACCCTCACCCGTCCCCTAATCCTAAACCGTACGCTGACACTAACCCGCGCCCTCACACGTACGCTCCCCCTAAATCGTTGTCGTACCCTCACCGGGACCCTAAACCGTCCCCGTCCCCTAACCCTAACCCTAGCCCGAACCCTAACCCTAACCCTTCCCCGAAGCCTGACCCTCACCCGTCCCCTAATCATAACCCGTACGCTGACACTAACCCGCGCCCTCACACGTACGCTCCCACTAAAGCGTTGTCGTACCCTCACCTGGACCCTAAACCGTCCCCGTCCGCTAACCCTAACCCTAGCCCGAACCCTAACCCTAACCCTTCCCCGAAGCCTGACCCTCACCCGTCCCCTAATCCTAACCCGTACGCCGACACTAACCCGCGCCCTCACACGTACGCTCCCCCTAAAGCGTTGTCGTACCCTCACCTGGACCCTAAACCGTCCCCGTCCCCTAACCCTAACCCTAGCCCGTACCCTAACCCTAAACCTTCCCCGAAGCCTGACCCTCACCCGTCCCCTAATCCTAACCCGTACACTGACACTAACCCGCGCCCTCACACGTACGCTCCCCCTAAAGCGTTGTCGTACCCTCACCTGGACCCTAAACCGTCCCCGTCCCCTAACCCTAAACCTAGCCCGAACCCTAACCCTAACCCTTCCCCGAAGCCTGACCCTCACCCGTCCCCTAATCCTAAACCGTACGCTGACACTAACCCGCGCCCTCACACGTACGCTCCCCCTAAAGCGTTGTCGTACCCTCACCTGGACCCTAAACCGTCCCCGTCCCCTAACCCTAACCCTAGCCCGAACCCTAACCCTAACCCTTCCCCGAAGCCTGACCCTCACCCGTCCCCTAATCATAACCCGTACGCTGACACTAACCCGCACCCTCACAGGTACGCTCCCCCTAAAGCGTTGTCGTACCCTCACCTGGACCCTAAACCGTCCCCGTCCCCTAACCCTAACCCTAGCCCGAACCCTAACCCTAACCCTTCCCCGAAGCCCGACCCTCACCCGTCCCCTAATCCTAAACCGTACGCTGACACTAACCCGCGCCCTCACACGTATGCTCCCCCTAAAGCGTTGTCGTACCCTCAGCTGGACCCTAAACCGTCCCCGTCCCCTAACCCTAACCCTAGCCCGAACCCTAACCCTAACACTTCCCCGAAGCCTGACCCTCACCCGTCCCCTAATCCTTACCCGTACGCTGAAACTAACCCGTGCACTAGCACGTACGCTCCCCCTAAAGCGTTGTCGTACCCTCACCTGGACCCTAAACCGTCCCCGTCCCCTAACCCTAACCCTAGCCCGAACCCTAACCCTAACCCTTCCCCGAAGCCTGACCCTCACACGTCCCCTAATCCTAACCCGTACGCTGACACTAACCCGCGCCCTCACACGTACGCTCCCCCTAAAGCGTTGTCGTACCCTCACCTGGACCCTAAACCGTCCCCGTCCCCTAACCCTAACCCTAGCCCGAACCCTAACCCTAACCCTTCCCTGAAGCCTGACCCTCACCCGTCCCCTAATCCTTACCCGTACGCTGACACTAACCCGTGCCCTCCCACGTACGCTCCCCCTAAAGCGTTGTCGTACCCTCACCTGGACCCTAAACCGTCCCCGTCCCCTAACCCTAACCCTAGCCCGAACCCTAACCCTAAATCTTCCCCGAAGCCTGACCCTCACCCGTCCCCTAATCCTAACCCGTACGCTGACACTAACCCGCGCCCTCACACGTACGCTCCCCCTAAAGCGTTTTCGTACCCTCACCTGGACCCTAAACCGTCCCCGTCCCCTAACCCTAAACCTAGCCCGAACCCTAACCCTAACCCTTCCCCGAAGCCTGACCCTCACCCGTCCCCTAATCCTAAATCGTACGCTGACACTAACCCGCGCCCTCACACGTACGCTCCCCCTAAATCGTTGTCGTACCCTCACCAGGACCCTAAACCGTCCCCGTCCCCTAACCCTAACCCTAGCCCGAACCCTAACCCTAACCCTTCCCCGAAGCCTGACCCTCACCCGTCCCCTAATCATAACCCGTACGCTGACACTAACCCGCGCCCTCACACGTACGCTCACCCTAAAGCGTTGTCGTACCCTCACCTGGACCCTAAACCGTCCCCGTCCCCTAACCCTAACCCTAGCCCGAACCCTAACCCTAACCCTTCCCCGAAGCCTGACCCTCACCCGTCCCCTAATCCTAACCCGTACGCCGACACTAACCCGCGCCCTCACACGTACGCTCCCCCTAAAGCGTTGTCGTACCCTCACCTGGACCCTAAACAGTCCCCGTCCCCTAACCCTAACCCTAGCCCGAACCCTAACCCTAACCCTTCCCCGAAGCCTGACCCTCACCCGTCCCCTAATCCTAACCCGTACGCCGACACTAACCCGCGCCCTCACACGTACGCTCCCCCTAAAGCGTTGTCGTACCCTCACCTGGACCCTAAACCGTCCCCGTCCCCTAACCCTAACCCTAGCCCGAACACTAACCCTAACCCTTCCCCGAAGCCTGACCCTCACCCGTCCCCTAATCCTAAACCGTACGCTGACACTAACCCGCGCCCTCACACGTACGCTCCCCCTAAAGCGTTGTCGTACCCTCACCTGGACCCTAAACCGTCCCCGTCCCCTAACCCTAACCCTAGCCCGAACCCTAACCCTAACCCTTCCCCGAAGCCTGACCCTCACCCGTCCCCTAATCATAACCCGTACGCTGACACTAACCCGCACCCTCACAGGTACGCTCCCCCTAAAGCGTTGTCGTACCCTCACCTGGACCCTAAACCGTCCCCGTCCCCTAACCCTAACCCTAGCCCGAACCCTAACCCTAACCCTTCCCCGAAGCCCGACCCTCACCCGTCCCCTAATCCTAAACCGTACGCTGACACTAACCCGCGCCCTCACACGTATGCTCCCCCTAAAGCGTTGTCGTACCCTCAGCTGGACCCTAAACCGTCCCCGTCCCCTAACCCTAACCCTAGCCCGAACCCTAACCCTAACACTTCCCCGAAGCCTGACCCTCACCCGTCCCCTAATCCTTACCCGTACGCTGAAACTAACCCGTGCACTAGCACGTACGCTCCCCCTAAAGCGTTGTCGTACCCTCACCTGGACCCTAAACCGTCCCCGTCCCCTAACCCTAACCCTAGCCCGAACCCTAACCCTAACCCTTCCCCGAAGCCTGACCCTCACACGTCCCCTAATCCTAACCCGTACGCTGACACTAACCCGCGCCCTCACACGTAAGCTCCCCCTAAAGCGTTGTCGTACCCTCACCTGGACCCTAAACCGTCCCCGTCCCCTAACCCTAACCCTAGCCCGAACCCTAACCCTAACCCTTCCCTGAAGCCTGACCCTCACCCGTCCCCTAATCCTTACCCGTACGCTGACACTAACCCGTGCCCTCCCACGTACGCTCCCCCTAAAGCGTTGTCGTACCCTCACCTGGACCCTAAACCGTCCCCGTCCCCTAACCCTAACCCTAGCCCGAACCCTAACCCTAAATCTTCCCCGAAGCCTGACCCTCACCCGTCCCCTAATCCTAACCCGTACGCTGACACTAACCCGCGCCCTCACACGTACGCTCCCCCTAAAGCGTTTTCGTACCCTCACCTGGACCCTAAACCGTCCCCGTCCCCTAACCCTAAACCTAGCCCGAACCCTAACCCTAACCCTTCCCCGAAGCCTGACCCTCACCCGTCCCCTAATCCTAAACCGTACGCTGACACTAACCCGCGCCCTCACACGTACGCTCCCCCTAAATCGTTGTCGTACCCTCACCAGGACCCTAAACCGTCCCCGTCCCCTAACCCTAACCCTAGCCCGAACCCTAACCCTAACCCTTCCCCGAAGCCTGACCCTCACCCGTCCCCTAATCATAACCCGTACGCTGACACTAACCCGCGCCCTCACACGTACGCTCACCCTAAAGCGTTGTCGTACCCTCACCTGGACCCTAAACCGTCCCCGTCCCCTAACCCTAACCCTAGCCCGAACCCTAACCCTAACCCTTCCCCGAAGCCTGACCCTCACCCGTCCCCTAATCCTAACCCGTACGCCGACACAAACCCGCGCCCTCACACGTACGCTCCCCCTAAAGCGTTGTCGTACCCTCACCTGGACCCTAAACAGTCCCCGTCCCCTAACCCTAACCCTAGCCCGAACCCTAACCCTAACCCTTCCCCGAAGCCTGACCCTCACCCGTCCCCTAATCCTAACCCGTACGCCGACACTAACCCGCGCCCTCACACGTACGCTCCCCCTAAAGCATTGTCGTACCCTCACCTGGACCCTAAACCGTCCCCGTCCCCTAACCCTAACCCTAGCCCGAACACTAACCCTAACCCTTCCCTGAAGCCTGACCCTCACCCGTCCCCTAATCCTTACCCGTACGCTGACACTAACCCGTGCCCTCCCACGTACGCTCCCCCTAAAGCGTTGTCGTACCCTCACCTGGACCCTAAACCGTCCCCGTCCCCTAACCCTAACCCTAGCCCGAACCCTAACCCTAAACCTTCCCCGAAGCCTGACCCTCACCCGTCCCCTAATCCTAACCCGTACGCTGACACTAACCCGCGCCCTCACACGTACGCTCCCCCTAAAGCGTTGTCGTACCCTCACCTGGACCCTAAACCGTCCCCGTCCCCTAACCCTAAACCTAGCCCGAACCCTAACCCTAACCCTTTCCCGAAGCCTGACCCTCACCCGTCCCCTAATCCTAAACCGTACGCTGACACTAACCCGCGCCCTCACACGTACGCTCCCCCTAAAGCTTTGTCGTACCCTCACCTGGACCCTAAACCGTCCCCGTCCCCTAACCCTAACCCTAGCCCGAACCCTAACCCTAACCCTTCCCCGAAGCCTGACCCTCACCCGTCCCCTAATCATAACCCGTACGCTGACACTAACCCGCACCCTCACACGTACGCTCCCCCTAAAGCGTTGTCGTACCCTCACCTGGACCCTAAACCGTCCCCGTCCCCTAACCCTAACCCTAGCCCGAACCCTAACCCTAACCCTTCCCCGAAGCCTGACCCTCACCCGTCCCCTAATCCTAACCCGTACGCTGACATTAACCCGCGCCCTCACACGTACGCTCCCCCTAAAGCGTTGTCGTACCCTCACCTGGACCCTAAACCGTCCCCGTCCCCTAAACCTAACCCTAGCCCGAACCCTAACCCTAACCCTTCCCCGAAGCCTGACCCTCACCCGTCCCCTAATCCTAACCCGTACGCTGACACTAACCCCCGCCCTCACACGTACGCTCACCCTAAAGCGTTGTCGTACCCTCACCTGGACCCTAAACCGTCCCCGTCCCCTAACCCTAACCCTAGCCCGAACCCTAACCCTAACGCTTCCCCGAAGCCTGACCCTCACCCGTCCCCTAATCCTAACCCGTACGCCGACACTAACCCGCGCCCTCACACGTACGCTCCCCCTAAAGCGTTGTCGTACCCTCACCTGGACCCTAAACCGTCCCCGTCCCCTAACCCTAACCCTAGCCCGAACCCTAACCCTAACCCTTCCCCGAAGCCTGACACTCACCCGTCCCCTAATCCTAACCCGTACGCCGACACTAACCCGCGCCCTCACACGTACGCTCCCCCTAAAGCGTTGTCGTACCCTCACCTGGACCCTAAACCGTCCCCGTCCCCTAACCCTAACCCTAGCCCGAACCCTAACCCTAACCCTTCCCCGAAGCCTGACCCTCACCCGTCCCCTAATCCTAACCCGTACGCTGACACTAACCCGCGCCCTCACACGTACGCTCCCCGTAAAGCGTTGTCGTACCCTCACCTGGACCCTAAACCGTCCCCGTCCCCTAACCCTAACCCTAGCCCGAACCCTAACCCTAACCCTTCCCCGAAGCCTGACCCTCACCCGTCCCCTAATCCTAACCCGTACGCTGACACTAACCCGCGCCCTCACACGTATGCTCCCACTAAAGCGTTGTCGTACCCTCACCTGGACCCTAAACCGTCCCCATTCCCTAACCCTAACCCTAGCCCGAACCCTAACCCTAACCCTTCCCCGAAGCCTGACCCTCACCCGTCCCCTAATCCTAACCCGTACGCTGACACTAACCCGTGCCCTCACACGTACGCTCCCCCTAAAGCGTTGTCGTACCCTCACCTGGACCCTAAACCGTCCCCGTCCCCTAACCCTAACCCTAGCCCAAACCCTAACCCTAACCCTTCCCCGAAGCCTGACCCTCACCCGTCCCCTAATCCTAAACCGTACGCTGACACTAACCCGCGCCCTCACACGTATGCTCCCCGTAAAGCGTTGTCGTACCCTCAGCTGGAGCCTAAACCGTCCCCGTCCCCTAACCCTAACCCTAGCCCGAACCCTAACCCTAAGCCTTCCCCGAAGCCTGACACTCACCCGTCCCCTAATCCTTACCCGTACGCTGACACTAACCCGTGCCCTAGCACGTACGCTCCCCCTAAAGCGTTGTCGTACCCTCACCTGGACCCTAAACCGTCCCCGTCCCCTAACCCTAACCCTAGCCCGAACCCTAACCCTAACCCTTCCCCGAAGCCTGACCCTCACCCGTCCCCTCATCCTAAACCGTACGCTGACACTAACCCGCGCCCTCACACGTACGCTCCCCGTATAGCTTTGTCGTACCCTCACCTGAACCCTAAACCGTCCCCGTCCCCTAACACTAACCCTAGCCCGAACCCTAACCCTAACCCTTCCCCAAAGCCTGACCCTCACCCGTCCCCTAATCCTAACCCGTACGCTGACACTAACCCGCGCCCTCACACGTACGCTCCCCCTAAAGCGTTGTCGTACCCTCACCTGGACCCTAAACCGTCCCCGACCCTAACCCTAACCCTAGCCCGAACCCTAACCCTAACCCTTCCCCGAAGCCCGACCCTCACCCGTCCCCTAATCCTAAACCGTACGCTGACACTAACCCGCGCCCTCACACGTATGCTCCCCCTAAAGCGTTGTCGTACCCTCAGCTGGACACTAAACCGTCCCCGTCCCCTAACCCTAACCCTAGCCCGAACCCTAACCCTAACACTTCCCCGAAGCCTGACCCTCACCCGTCCCCTAATCCTTACCCGTACGCTGACACTAACCCGTGCACTAGCACATACGCTCCCCCTAAAGCGTTGTCGTACCCTCACCTGGACCCTAAACCGTCCCCGTCCCCTAACCCTAACCCTAGCCCGAACCCTAACCCTAACCCTTCCCCGAAGCCTGACCCTCACCCATCCCCTAATCCTAACCCGTACGCTGACACTAACCCGCGCCCTCACACGTACGCTCTCCCTAAAGCGTTGTCGTACCCTCACCTGGACCCTAAACCGTCCCCGTCCCCTAACCCTAACCCTAGCCCGAACCCTAACCCTAACCCTTCCCTGAAGCCTGACCCTCACCCGTCCCCTAATCCTTACCCGTACGCTGACACTAACCCGTGCCCTCACACGTATGCTCCCCCTAAAGCGTTGTCGTACCCTCACCTGGACCCTAAACCGTCCCCGTCCCCTAACCCTAACCCTAGCCCGAACCCTAACCCTAACCCTTCCCTGAAGCCTGACCCTCACCCGTCCCCTAATCCTTACCCGTACGCTGACACTAACCCGTGCCCTCACACGTACGCTCCCCCTAAAGCGTTGTCGTACCCTCACCTGGACCCTAAACCGTCCCCGTCCCCTAACCCTAACCCTAGCCCGAACCCTAACCCTAAATCTTCCCCGAAGCCTGACCCTCACCCGTCCCCTAATCCTAACCCGTACGCTGACACTAACCCGCGCCCTCACACGTACGCTCCCCCTAAAGCGTTTTCGTACCCTCACCTGGACCCTAAACCGTCCCCGTCCCCTAACCCTAAACCTAGCCCGAACCCTAACCCTAACCCTTCCCCGAAGCCTGACCCTCACCCGTCCCCTAATCCTAAACCGTACGCTGACACTAACCCGAGCCCTCACACGTACGCTCCCCCTAAATCGTTGTCGTACCCTCACCGGGACCCTAAACCGTCCCCGTCCCCTAACCCTAACCCTAGCCCGAACCCTAACCCTAACCCTTCCCCGAAGCCTGACCCTCACCCGTCCCCTAATCATAACCCGTACGCTGACACTAACCCGCGCCCTCACACGTACGCTCACCCTAAAGCGTTGTCGTACCCTCACCTGGACCCTAAACCGTCCCCGTCCCCTAACCCTAACCCTAGCCCGAACCCTAACCCTAACCCTTCCCCGAAGCCTGACCCTCACCCGTCCTCTAATCCTAACCCGTACGCCGACACTAACCCGCGCCCTCACACGTACGCTCCCCCTAAAGCGTTGTCGTACCCTCACCTGGACCCTAAACAGTCCCCGTCCCCTAACCCTAACCCTAGCCCGAACCCTAACCCTAACCCTTCCCCGAAGCCTGACCCTCACCCGTCCCCTAATCCTAACCCGTACGCCGACACTAACCCGCGCCCTCACACGTACGCTCCCCCTAAAGCGTTGTCGTACCCTCACCTGGACCCTAAACCGTCCCCGTCCCCTAACCCTAACCCTAGCCCGAACACTAACCCTAACCCTTCCCTGAAGCCTGACCCTCACCCGTCCCCTAATCCTTACCCGTACGCTGACACTAACCCGTGCCCTCCCACGTACGCTCCCCCTAAAGCGTTGTCGTACCCTCACCTGGACCCTAAACCGTCCCCGTCCCCTAACCCTAACCCTAGCCCGAACCCTAACCCTAAACCTTCCCCGAAGCCTGACCCTCACCCGTCCCCTAATCCTAACCCGTACGCTGACACTAACCCGCGCCCTCACACGTACGCTCCCCCTAAAGCGTTGTCGTACCCTCACCTGGACCCTAAACCGTCCCCGTCCCCTAACCCTAAACCTAGCCCGAACCCTAACCCTAACCCTTCCCCGAAGCCTGACCCTCACCCGTCCCCTAATCCTAACCCGTACGCTGACACTAACCCCCGCCCTCACACGTACGCTCCCCCTAAAGCTTTGTCGTACCCTCACCTGGACCCTAAACCGTCCCCGTCCCCTAACCCTAACCCTAGCCCGAACCCTAACCCTAACGCTTCCCCGAAGCCTGACCCTCACCCGTCCCCTAATCCTAACCCGTACGCCGACACTAACCCGCGCCCTCACACGTACGCTCCCCCTAAAGCGTTGTCGTACCCTCACCTGGACCCTAAACCGTCCCCGTCCCCTAACCCTAACCCTAGCCCGAACCCTAACCCTAACCCTTCCCCGAAGCCTGACCCTCACCCGTCCCCTAATCCTAACCCGTACGCCGACACTAACCCGCGCCCTCACACGTACGCTCCCCCTAAAGCGTTGTCGTACCCTCACCTGGACCCTAAACCGTCCCCGTCCCCTAACCCTAACCCTAGCCCGAACCCTAACCCTAACCCTTCCCCGAAGCCAGACCCTCACCCGTCCCCTAATCCTAACCCGTACGCTGACACTAACCCGCGCCCTCACACGTACGCTCCCCGTAAAGCGTTGTCGTACCCTCACCTGGACCCTAAACCGTCCCCGTCCCCTAACCCTAACCCTAGCCCGAACCCTAACCCTAACCCTTCCCCGAAGCCTGACCCTCACCCGTCCCCTAATCCTAACCCGTACGCTGACACTAACCCGCGCCCTCACACGTATGCTCCCACTAAAGCGTTGTCGTACCCTCACCTGGACCCTAAACCGTCCCCATTCCCTAACCCTAACCCTAGCCCGAACCCTAACCCTAACCCTTCCCCGAAGCCTGACCCTCACCCGTCCCCTAATCCTAACCCGTACGCTGACACTAACCCGTGCCCTCACACGTACGCTCCCCCTAAAGCGTTGTCGTACCCTCACCTGGACCCTAAACCGTCCCCGTCCCCTAACCCTAACCCTAGCCCAAACCCTAACCCTAACCCTTCCCCGAAGCCTGACCCTCACCCGTCCCCTAATCCTAAACCGTACGCTGACACTAACCCGCGCCCTCACACGTATGCTCCCCGTAAAGCGTTGTCGTACCCTCAGCTGGAGCCTAAACCGTCCCCGTCCCCTAACCCTAACCCTAGCCCGAACCCTAACCCTAACCCTTCCCCGAAGCCTGACCCTCACCCGTCCCCTAATCCTTACCCGTACGCTGACACTAACCCGTGCCCTAGCACGTACGCTCCCCCTAAAGCGTTGTCGTACCCTCACGTGGACCCTAAACCGTCCCCGTCCCCTAACCCTAACCCTAGCCCGAACCCTAACCCTAACCCTTCCCCGAAGCCTGACCCTCACCCGTCCCCTCATCCTAAACCGTACGCTGACACTAACCCGCGCCCTCACACGTACGCTCCCCGTATAGCTTTGTCGTACCCTCACCTGAACCCTAAACCGTCCCCGTCCCCTAACACTAACCCTAGCCCGAACCCTAACCCTAACCCTTCCCCAAAGCCTGACCCTCACCCGTCCCCTAATCCTAACCCGTACGCTGACACTAACCCGCGCCCTCACACGTACGCTTCCCCTAAAGCGTTGTCGTACCCTCACCTGGACCCTAAACCGTCCCCGACCCTAACCCTAACCCTAGCCCGAACCCTAACCCTAACCCTTCCCCGAAGCCCGACCCTCACCCGTCCCCTAATCCTAAACCGTACGCTGACACTAACCCGCGCCCTCACACGTATGCTCCCCCTAAAGCGTTGTCGTACCCTCAGCTGGACACTAAACCGTCCCCGTCCCCTAACCCTAACCCTAGCCCGAACCCTAACCCTAACACTTCCCCGAAGCCTGACCCTCACCCGTCCCCTAATCCTTACCCGTACGCTGACACTAACCCGTGCACTAGCACGTACGCTCCCCCTAAAGCGTTGTCGTACCCTCACCTGGACCCTAAACCGTCCCCGTCCCCTAACCCTAACCCTAGCCCGAACCCTAACCCTAACCCTTCCCCGAAGCCTGACCCTCACCCGTCCCCTAATCCTAACCCGTACGCTGACACTAACCCGCGCCCTCACACGTACGCTCTCCCTAAAGTGTTGTCGTACCCTCACCTGGACCCTAAACCGTCCCCGTCCCCTAACCCTAACCCTAGCCCGAACCCTAACCCTAACCCTTCCCTGAAGCCTGACCCTCACCCGTCCCCTAATCCTTACCCGTACGCTGACACTAACCCGTGCCCTCCCACGTACGCTCCCCCTAAAGCGTTGTCGTACCCTCACCTGGACCCTAAACCGTCCCCGTCCCCTAACCCTAACCCTAGCCCGAACCCTAACCCTAAACCTTCCCCGAAGCCTGACCCTCACCCGTCCCCTAATCCTAACCCGTACGCTGACACTAACCCGCGCCCTCACACGTATGCTCCCCCTAAAGCGTTGTCGTACCCTCAGCTGGACCCTAAACCGTCCCCGTCCCCTAACCCTAACCCTAGCCCGAACCCTAACCCTAACACTTCCCCGAAGCCTGACCCTCACCCGTCCCCTAATCCTTACCCGTACGCTGACACTAACCCGTGCACTAGCACGTACGCTCCCCCTAAAGCGTTGTCGTACCCTCACCTGGACCCTAAACCGTCCCCGTCCCCTAACCCTAACCCTAGCCCGAACCCTAACCCTAACCCTTCCCCGAAGCCTGACCCTCACCCGTCCCCTAATCCTAACCCGTACGCTGACACTAACCCGCGCCCTCACACGTACGCTCCCCCTAAAGCGTTGTCGTACCCTCACCTGGACCCTAAACCGTCCCCGTCCCCTAACCCTAACCCTAGCCCGAACCCTAACCCTAACCCTTCCCTGAAGCCTGACCCTCACCCGTCCCCTAATCCTTACCCGTACGCTGACACTAACCCGTGCCCTCCCACGTACGCTCCCCCTAAAGCGTTGTCGTACCCTCACCTGGACCCTAAACCGTCCCCGTCCCCTAACCCTAACCCTAGCCCGAACCCTAACCCTAAATCTTCCCCGAAGCCTGACCCTCACCCGTCCCCTAATCCTAACCCGTACGCTGACACTAACCCGCGCCCTCACACGTACGCTCCCCCTAAAGCGTTTTCGTACCCTCACCTGGACCCTAAACCGTCCCCGTCCCCTAACCCTAAACCTAGCCCGAACCCTAACCCTAACCCTTCCCCGAAGCCTGACCCTCACCCGTCCCCTAATCCTAAACCGTACGCTGACACTAACCCGCGCCCTCACACGTACGCTCCCCCTAAATCGTTGTCGTACCCTCACCGGGACCCTAAACCGTCCCCGTCCCCTAACCCTAACCCTAGCCCGAACCCTAACCCTAACCCTTCCCCGAAGCCTGACCCTCACCCGTCCCCTAATCATAACCCGTACGCTGACACTAACCCGCGCCCTCACACGTACGCTCACCCTAAAGCGTTGTCGTACCCTCACCTGGACCCTAAACCGTCCCCGTCCCCTAACCCTAACCCTAGCCCGAACCCTAACCCTAACCCTTCCCCGAAGCCTGACCCTCACCCGTCCCCTAATCCTAACCCGTACGCCGACACTAACACGCGCCCTCACACGTACGCTCCCCCTAAAGCGTTGTCGTACCCTCACCTGGACCCTAAACAGTCCCCGTCCCCTAACCCTAACCCTAGCCCGAACCCTAACCCTAACCCTTCCCCGAAGCCTGACCCTCACCCGTCCCCTAATCCTAACCCGTACGCCGACACTAACCCGCGCCCTCACACGTACGCTCCCCCTAAAGCGTTGTCGTACCCTCACCTGGACCCTAAACCGTCCCCGTCCCCTAACCCTAACCCTAGCCCGAACCCTAACCCTAACCCTTCCCTGAAGCCTGACCCTCACCCGTCCCCTAATCCTTACCCGTACGCTGACACTAACCCGTGCCCTCCCACGTACGCTCCCCCTAAAGCGTTGTCGTACCCTCACCTGGACCCTAAACCGTCCCCGTCCCCTAACCCTAACCCTAGCCCGAACCCTAACCCTAAACCTTCCCCGAAGCCTGACCCTCACCCGTCCCCTAATCCTAACCCGTACGCTGACACTAACCCGCACCCTCACACGTACGCTGCCCCTAAAGCGTTGTCGTACCCTCACCTGGACCCTAAACCGTCCCCGTCCCCTAACCCTAAACCTAGCCCGAACCCTAACCCTAACCCTTTCCCGAAGCCTGACCCTCACCCGTCCCCTAATCCTAAACCGTACGCTGACACTAACCCGCGCCCTCACACGTACGCTCCCCCTAAAGCTTTGTCGTACCCTCACCTGGACCCTAAACCGTCCCCGTCCCCTAACCCTAACCCTAGCCCGAACCCTAACCCTAACCCTTCCCCGAAGCCTGACCCTCACCCGTCCCCTAATCATAACCCGTACGCTGACACTAACCTGCACCCTCACACGTACGCTCCCCCTAAAGCGTTGTCGTACCCTCACCTGGACCCTAAACCGTCCCCGTCCCCTAACCCTAACCCTAGCCCGAACCCTAACCCTAACCCTTCCCCGAAGCCTGACCCTCACCCGTCCCCTAATCCTAACCCGTACGCTGACACTAACCCGCGCCCTCACACGTACGCTCCCCCTAAAGCGTTGTCGTACCCTCACCTGGACCCTAAACCGTCCCCGTCCCCTAAACCTAACCCTAGCCCGAACCCTAACCCTAACCCTTCCCCGAAGCCTGACCCTCACCCGTCCCCTAATCCTAACCCGTACGCTGACACTAACCCCCGCCCTCACACGTACGCTCACCCTAAAGCGTTGTCGTACCCTCACCTGGACCCTAAACCGTCCCCGTCCCCTAACCCTAACCCTAGCCCGAACCCTAACCCTAACGCTTCCCCGAAGCCTGACCCTCACCCGTCCCCTAATCCTAACCCGTACGCCGACACTAACCCGCGCCCTCACACGTACGCTCCCCCTAAAGCGTTGTCGTACCCTCACCTGGACCCTAAACCGTCGCCGTCCCCTAACCCTAACCCTAGCCCGAACCCTAACCCTAACCCTTCCCCGAAGCCTGACCCTCACCCGTCCCCTAATCCTAACCCGTACGCTGACACTAACCTGCGCCCTCACACGTACGCTCCCCGTAAAGCGTTGTCGTACCCTCACCTGGACCCTAAACCGTCCCCGTCCCCTAACCCTAACCTTAGCCCGAACCCTAACCCTAACCCTTCCCCGAAGCCTGACCCTCACCCGTCCCCTAATCCTAACCCGTACGCTGACACTAACCCGCGCCCTCACACGTATGCTCCCACTAAAGCGTTGTCGTACCCTCACCTGGACCCTAAACCGTCCCCGTCCCCTAACCCTAACCCTAGACCGAACCCTAACCCTAACCCTTCCCCGAAGCCTGACCCTCACCCGTCCCCTAATCCTAACCCGTACGCTGACACTAACCCGTGCCCTCACACGTACGCTCCCCCTAAAGCGTTGTCGTACCCTCACCTGGACCCTAAACCGTCCCCGTCCCCTAACCCTAACCCTAGCCCAAACCCTAACCCTAACCCTTCCCCGAAGCCTGACCCTCACCCGTCCCCTAATCCTAAACCGTACGCTGACACTAACCCGCGCCCTCACACGTATGCTCCCCGTAAAGCGTTGTCGTACCCTCAGCTGGAGCCTAAACCGTCCCCGTCCCCTAACCCTAACCCTAGCCCGAACCCTAACCCTAACCCTTCCCCGAAGCCTGACCCTCACCCGTCCCCTAATCCTTACCCGTACGCTGACACTAACCCGTGCCCTAGCACGTACGCTCCCCCTAAAGCGTTGTCGTACCCTCACCTGGACCCTAAACCGTCCCCGTCCCCTAACCCTAACCCTAGCCCGAACCCTAACCCTAACCCTTCCCCGAAGCCTGACCCTCACCCGTCCCCTCATCCTAAACCGTACGCTGACACTAACCCGCGCCCTCACACGTACGCTCCCCGTATAGCTTTGTCGTACCCTCACCTGAAGCCTAAACCGTCCCCGTCCCCTAACACTAACCCTAGCCCGAACCCTAACCCTAACCCTTCCCCGAACCCTGACCCTCACCCGTCCCCTAATCCTAACCCGTACGCTGACACTAACCCGCGCCCTCACACGTACGCTCCCCCTAAAGCGTTGTCGTACCCTCACCTGGACCCTAAACCGTCCCCGACCCTAACCCTAACCCTAGCCCGAACCCTAACCCTAACCCTTCCCCGAAGCCCGACCCTCACCCGTCCCCTAATCCTAAACCGTACGCTGACACTAACCCGCGCCCTCACACGTATGCTCCCCCTAAAGCGTTGTCGTACCCTCAGCTGGACCCAAAACCGTCCCAGTCCCCTAACCCTAACCCTAGCCCGAACCCTAACCCTAACACTTCCCCGAAGCCTGACCCTCACCCGTCCCCTAATCCTTACCCGTACGCTGACACTAACCCGTGCACTAGCACGTACGCTCCCCCTAAAGCGTTGTCGTACCCTCACCTGGACCCTAAACCGTCCCCGTCCCCTAACCCTAACCCTAGCCCGAACCCTAACCCTAACCCTTCCCCGAAGCCTGACCCTCACCCGTCCCCTAATCCTAACCCGTACGCTGACACTAACCCGCGCCCTCACACGTACGCTCCCCCTAAAGCGTGGTCGAACCCTCACCTGGACCCTAAACCGTCCCCGTCCCCTAACCCTAACCCTAGCCCGAACCCTAACCCTAACCCTTCCCTGAAGCCTGACCCTCACCCGTCCCCTAATCCTTACCCGTACGCTGACACTAACCCGTGCCCTCCCACGTACGCTCCCCCTAAAGCGTTGTCGTACCCTCACCTGGACCCTAAACCGTCCCCGTCCCCTAACCCTAACCCTAGCCCGAACCCTAACCCTAAATCTTCCCCGAAGCCTGACCCTCACCCGTCCCCTAATCCTAACCCGTACGCTGACACTAACCCGCGCCCTCACACGTACGCTCCCCCTAAAGCGTTTTCGTACCCTCACCTGGACCCTAAACCGTCCCCGTCCCCTAACCCTAAACCTAGCCCGAACCCTAACCCTAACCCTTCCCCGAAGCCTGACCCTCACCCGTCCCCTAATCCTAAACCGTACGCTGACACTAACCCGCGCCCTCACACATACGCTCCCCCTAAATCGTTGTCGTACCCTCACCGGGACCCTAAACCGTCCCCGTCCCCTAACCCTAACCCTAGCCCGAACCCTAACCCTAACCCTTCCCCGAAGCCTGACCCTCACCCGTCCCCTAATCATAACCCGTACGCTGACACTAACCCGCGCCCTCACACGTACGCTCACCCTAAAGCGTTGTCGTACCCTCACCTGGACCCTAAACCGTCCCCGTCCCCTAACCCTAACCCTAGCCCGAACCCTAACCCTAACCCTTCCCCGAAGCCTGACCCTCACCCGTCCCCTAATCCTAACCCGTACGCCGACACTAACCCGCGCCCTCACACGTACGCTCCCCCTAAAGCGTTGTCGTACCCTCACCTGGACCCTAAACAGTCCCCGTCCCCTAACCCTAACCCTAGCCCGAACCGTAACCCTAAACCTTCCCCGAAGCCTGACCCTCACCCGTCCCCTAATCCTAACCCGTACGCTGACACTAACCCGCGCCCTCACACGTACGCTCCCCCTAAAGCGTTGTCGTACCCTCACCTGGACCCTAAACCGTCCCCGTCCCCTAACCCTAAACCTAGCCCGAACCCTAACCCTAACCCTTTCCCGAAGCCTGACCCTCACCCGTCCCCTAATCCTAAACCGTACGCTGACACTAACCCGCGCCCTCACACGTACGCTCCCCCTAAAGCTTTGTCGTACCCTCACCTGGACCCTAAACCGTCCCCGTCCCCTAACCCTAACCCTAGCCCGAACCCTAACCCTAACCCTTCCCCGAAGCCTGACCCTCACCCGTCCCCTAAGCATAACCCGTACGCTGACACTAACCCGCACCCTCACACGTACGCTCCCCCTAAAGCGTTGTCGTACCCTCACCTGGACCCTAAACCGTCCCCGTCCCCTAACCCTAACCCTAGCCCGAACCCTAACCCTAACCCTTCCCCGAAGCCTGACCCTCACCCGTCCCCTAATCCTAACCCGTACGCTGACACTAACTCCCGCCCTCACACGTACGCTCACCCTAAAGCGTTGTCGTACCCTCACCTTGACCCTAAACCGTCCCCGACCCCTAACCCTAACCCTAGCCCGAACCCTAACCCTAACGCTTCCCCGAAGCCTGACCCTCACCCGTCCCCTAATCCTAACCCGTATGCCGACACTAACCCGCGCCCTCACACGTACGCTCCCCCTAAAGCGTTGTCGTACCCTCACCTGGACCCTAAACCGTCCCCGTCCCCTAACCCTAACCCTAGCCCGAACCCTAACCCTAACCCTTCCCCGAAGCCTGACCCTCACCCGTCCCCTAATCCTAACCCGTACGCTGACACTAACCCGCGCCCTCACACGTACGCTCCCCGTAAAGCGTTGTCGTACCCTCACCTGGACCCTAAGCCGTCCCCGTCCCCTAACCCTAACCCTAGCCCGAACCCTAAACCTAACCCTTCCCCGAAGCCTGACCCTCACCCGTCCCCTAATCGTAACCCGTACGCTGACACTAACCCGCGCCCTCACACGTATGCTCCCACTAAAGCGTTGTCGTACCCTCACCTGGACCCTAAACCGTCCCCGTCCCCTAACCCTAACCCTAGCCCGAACCCTAACCCTAACCCTTCCCCGAAGCCTGACCCTCACCCGTCCCCTAATCCTAACCCGTACGCCGACACTAACCTGCGCCCTCACACGTACGCTCCCCCTAAAGCGTTGTCGTACCCTCACCTGGACCCTAAACCGTCCCCGTCCCCTAACCCTAACCCTAGCCCGAACCCTAACCCTAACCCTTCCCCGAAGCCTGACCCTCACCCGTCCCCTAATCCTAACCCGTACGCTGACACTAACCCGCGCCCTCACACGTACGCTCCCCGTAAAGCGTTGTCGTACCCTCACCTGGACCCTAAGCCGTCCCCGTCCCCTAACCCTAACCCTAGCCCGAACCCTAAACCTAACCCTTCCCCGAAGCCTGACCCTCACCCGTCCCCTAATCGTAACCCGTACGCTGACACTAACCCGCGCCCTCACACGTATGCTCCCACTAAAGCGTTGTCGTACCCTCACCTGGACCCTAAACCGTCCCCGTCCCCTAACCCTAACCCTAGCCCGAACCCTAACCCTAACCCTTCCCCGAAGCCTGACCCTCACCCGTCCCCTAATCCTAACCCGTACGCTGACACTAACCCGTGCCCTCACACGTACGCTCCCCCTAAAGCGTTGTCGTACCCTCACCTGGACCCTAAACCGTCCCCGTCCCCTAACCCTAACCCTAGCCCAAACCCTAACCCTAACCCTTCCCCGAAGCCTGACCCTCACCCGTCCCCTAATCCTAAACCGTACGCTGACACTAACCCGCGCCCTCACACGTACGCTCCCCGTAAAGCGTTGTCGTACCCTCAGCTGGAGCCTAAACCGTCCCCGTCCCCTAAACCTAACCCTAGCCCGAACCCTAACCCTAACCCTTCCCCGAAGCCTGACCCTCACCCGTCCCCTAATCCTTACCCGTACGCTGACACTAACCCGTGCCCTAGCACGTACGCTCCCCCTAAAGCGTTGTCGTACCCTCACCTGGACCCTAAACCGTCCCCGTCCCCTAACCCTAACCCTAGCCCGAACCCTAACCCTAACCCTTCCCCGAAGCCTGACCCTCACCCGTCCCCTCATCCTAAACCGTATGCTGACACTAACCCGCGCCCTCACACGTACGCTCCCCGTATAGCTTTGTCGTACCCTCACCTGAACCCTAAACCGTCCCCGTCCCCTAACACTAACCCTAGCCCGAACCCTAACCCTAACCCTTCCCCGAAGCCTGACCCTCACCCGTCCCCTAATCCTAACCCGTACGCTGACACTAACCCGCGCCCTCACACGTACGCTCCCCCTAAAGCGTTGTCGTACCCTCACCTGGACCCTAAACCGTCCCCGACCCTAACCCTAACCCTAGCCCGAACCCTAACCCTAACCCTTCCCCGAAGCCCGACCCTCACCCGTCCCCTAATCCTAAACCGTACGCTGACACTAACCCGCGCCCTCACACGTATGCTCCCCCTAAATCGTTGTCGTACCCTCACCTGGACCCTAAACCGTCCCCGTCCCCTAACCCTAACCCTAGCCCGAACCCTAACCCTAACCCTTCCCCGAAGCCTGACCCTCACCCGTCCCCTAATCATAACCCGTACGCTGACACTAACCCGCACCCTCACACGTACGCTCCCCCTAAAGCGTTGTCGTACCCTCACCTGGACCCTAAACCGTCCCCGTCCCCTAACCCTAACCCTAGCCCGAACCCTAACCCTAACCCTTCCCTGAAGCCTGACCCTCACCCGTCCCCTAATCCTAACCCGTACGCTGACACTAACCCGCGCCCTCACACGTACGCTCCCCCTAAAGCGTTGTCGTACCCTCACCTGGACCCTAAACCGTCCCCGTCCCCTAACCCTAACCCTAGCCCGAACCCTAACCCTAACCCTTCCCCGAAGCCTGACCCTCACCCGTCCCCTAATCATAACCCGTACGCTGACACTAACCCGCACCCTCACACGTACGCTCCCCCTAAAGCGTTGTCGTACCCTCACCTGGACCCTAAACCGTCACCGTCCCCTAACCCTAACCCTAGCCCGAACCCTAACCCTAACCCTTCCCCGAAGCCTGACCCTCACCCGTCCCCTAATCCTAACCCGTACGCTGACACGAACCCGCGCCCTCACACCTACGCTCCCCCTAAAGTGTTGTCGTACCCTCACCTGTACCCTAAACCGTCCCCGTCCCCTAACCCTAACCCTAGCCCGAACCCTAACCCTAACCCTTCCCCGAAGCCTGACCCTCACCCGTCCCCTAATCCTAACCCGTACGCTGACACTAACCCCCGCCCTCACACGTACGCTCACCCTAAAGCGTTGTCGTACCCTCATCTGGACCCTAAACCGTCCCCGTCCCCTAACCCTAACCCTAGCCCGAACCCTAACCCTAACCCTTCCCCGAAGCCTGACCCTCACCCGTCCCCTAATCCTAACCCGTACGCCGACACTAACCCGCTCCCTCACACATACGCTCCCCCTAAAGCGTTGTCGTACCCTCACCTGGACCCTAAACCGTCCCCGTCCCCTAACCCTAACCCTAGCCCGAACCCTAACCCTAACCCTTCCCCAAAGCCTGACCCTCACCCGTCCCCTAATCCTAACCCGTACGCTGACACTAACCCGCGCCCTCACACGTACGCTCCCCGTAAAGCGTTGTAGTACCCTCACCTGGACCCTAAACCGTCCCCGTCCCCTAACCCTAACCCTAGCCCGAACCCTAACCCTAACCCTTCCCCGAAGCCTGACCCTCACCCGTCCCCTAATCCTAACCCGTACGCTGACACTAACCCGCGCCCTCACACGTACGCTCCCACTAAAGCGTTGTCGTACCCTCACCTGGACCCTAAACCGTCCCCGTCCCCTAACCCTAACCCTAGCCCGAACCCTAACCCTAACCCTTCCCCGAAGCCTGACCCTCACCCGTCCCCTAATCCTAACCCGTACGCTGACACTAACCCGTGCCCTCACACGTACGCTCCCCCTAAAGCGTTGTCGTACCCTCACCTGGACCCTAAACCGTCCCCGTCCCCTAACCCTAACCCTAGCCCAAACCCTAACCCTAACCCTTCCCCGAAGCCTGACCCTCACCCGTACCCTAATCCTAAACCGTACGCTGACACTAACCCGCGCCCTCACACGTACGCTCACCGTAAAGCGTTGTCGTACCCTCAGCTGGACCCTAAACCGTCCCCGTCCCCTAACCCTAACCCTAGCCCGAACCCTAACCCTAACCCTTCCCCGAAGCCTGACCCTCACCCGTCCCCTCATCCTAAACCGTACGCTGACACTAACCCGCGCCCTCACACGTACGCTCCCCGTATAGCTTTGTCGTACCCTCACCTGGACCCTAAACCGTCCCCGTCCCCTAACACTAATCCTAGCCCGAACCCTAACCCTAACCCTTCCCCGAAGCCTGACCCTCACCCGTCCCCTAATCCTAACCCGTACGCTGACACTAACCCGCGCCCTCACACGTACGCTCCCCCTAAAGCGTTGTCGTACCCTCACCTGGACCCTAAACCGTCCCCGATCCTAACCCTAACCCTAGCCCGAACCCTAACCCTAACCCTTCCCCGAAGCCCGACCCTCACCCGTCCCCTAATCCTAAACCGTACGCTGACACTAACCCGCGCCCTCACACGTATGCTCCCCCTAAAGCGTTGTCGTACCCTCACCTGGACCCTAAACCGTCCCCGTCCCCTAACCCTAACCCTAGCCCGAACCCTAACCCTAAACCTTCCCCGAAGCCTGACCCTCACCCGTCCCCTAATCCTAACCCATACGCTGACACTAACCCGCGCCCTCACACGTACGCTCCCCCAAAGCGTTTTCGTACCCTCACCTGGACCCTAAACCGTCCCCGTCCCCTAACCCTAAACCTAGCCCGAACCATAACCCTAACCCTTCCCCGAAGCCTGACCCTCACCCGTCCCCTAATCCTAAACCGTACGCTGACACTAACCCGCGCCCTCACACGTACGCTCCCCCTAAATCGTTGTCGTACCCTCACCTGGACCCTAAACCGTCCCCATCCCCTAACCCTAACCCTAGCCCGAACCCTAACCCTAACCCTTCCCCGAAGCCTGACCCTCACCCGTCCCCTAATCATAACCCGTACGCTGACACTAACCCGCACCCTCACACGTACGCTCCCCCTAAAGAGTTGTCGTACCCTCACCTGGACCCTAAACCGTCCCCGTCCCCTAACCCTAACCCTAGCCCGAACCCTAACCCTAACCCTTCCCTGAAGCCTGACCCTCACCCGTCCCCTAATCCTAACCCGTACGCTGACACTAACCCGCGCCCTCACACGTACGCTCCCCCTGAAGCGTTGTCGTACCCTCACCTGGACCCTAAACAGTCCCCGTCCCCTAACCCTAACCCTAGCCCGAACCCTAACCCTAACCCTTCCCCGAAGCCTGACCCTCACCCGTCCCCTAATCATAACCCGTACGCTGACACTAACCCGCACCCTCACACGTACGCTCCCCCTAAAGCGTTGTCGTACCCTCACCTGGACCCTAAACCGTCCCCGTCCCCTAACCCTAACCCTAGCCCGAACCCTAACCCTAACCCTTCCCCGAAGCCTGACCCTCACCCGTCCCCTAATCCTAACCCGTACGCTGACACGAACCCGCGCCCTCACACCTACGCTCCCCCTAAAGTGTTGTCGTACCCTCACCTGGACCCTAAACCGTCCCCGTCCCCTAACCCTAACCCTAGCCCGAACCCTAACCCTAACCCTTCCCCGAAGCCTGACCCTCACCCGTCCCCTAATCCTAACCCGTACGCTGACACTAACCCCCGCCCTCACACGTACGCTCCCCCTAAAGCGTTGTCGTACCCTCATCTGGACCCTAAACCGTCCCCGTCCCCTAACCCTAACCCTAGCCCGAACCCTAACCCTAACCCTTCCCCGAAGCCTGACCCTCACCCGTCCCCTAATCCTAACCCGTACGCCGACACTAACCCGCTCCCTCACACATACGCTCCCCCTAAAGCGTTGTCGTACCCTCACCTGGACCCTAAACCGTCCCCGTCCCCTAACCCTAACCCTAGCCCGAACCCTAACCCTAACCCTTCCCCAAAGCCTGACCCTCACCCGTCCCCTAATCCTAACCCGTACGCTGACACTAACCCGCGCCCTCACACGTACGCTCCCCGTAAAGCGTTGTAGTACCCTCACCTGGACCCTAAACCGTCCCCGTCCCCTAACCCTAACCCTAGCCCGAACCCTAACCCTAACCCTTCCCCGAAGCCTGACCCTCACCCGTCCCCTAATCCTAACCCGTACGCTGACACTAACCCGCGCCCTCACACGTACGCTCCCCCTAAAGCGTTGTCGTACCCTCACCTGGACCCTAAACCGTCCCCGATCCTAACCCTAACCCTAGCCCGAACCCTAACCCTAACCCTTCCCCGAAGCCCGACCCTCACCCGTCCCCTAATCCTAAACCGTACGCTGACACTAACCCGCGCCCTCACACGTATGCTCCCCCTAAAGCGTTGTCGTACCCTCAGCTGGACCCTAAACCGTCCCCGTCCCCTAACCCTAACCCTAGCCCGAACCCTAACCCTAACACTTCCCCGAAGCCTGACCCTCACCCGTCCCCTAATCCTAACCCGTACGCTGACACGAACCCGCGCCCTCACACGTACGCTCCCCCTAAAGCGTTGTCGTACCCTCACCTGGACCCTAAACCGTCCCCGTCCCCTAACCCTAACCCTAGCCCGAACCCTAACCCTAACCCTTCCCCGAAGCCTGACCCTCACCCGTCCCCTAATCCTAACCCGTACGCTGACACTAACCCGCTCCCTCACACGTACGCTCACCCTAAAGCGTTGTCGTACCCTCATCTGGACCCTAAACCGTCCCCGTCCCCTAACCCTAACCCTAGCCCGAACCCTAACCCTAACCCTTCCCCAAAGCCTGACCCTCACCCGTCCCCTAATCCTAACCCGTACGCTGACACTAACCCACGCCCTCACACGTACGCTCCCCGGAAAGCGTTGTCGTACCCTCACCTGGACCCTAAACCGTCCCCGTCCCCTAACCCTAACCCTAGCCCGAACCCTAACCCTAACCCTTCC
Organism: Grampus griseus; assembly: GCF_964374135.1. Lineage (NCBI taxonomy): Eukaryota > Metazoa > Chordata > Mammalia > Artiodactyla > Delphinidae > Grampus > Grampus griseus. The sequence continues at coordinate 21,339 of NW_028132914.1, read as the reverse complement.
CCGAAGCCTGACCCTCACCCGTCCCCTAATCCTAACCCGTACGCTGACACTAACCCGCGCCCTCACACGTACGCTCCCACTAAAGCGTTGTCGTACCCTCACCTGGACCCTAAACCGTCCCCGTCCCCTAACCCTAACCCTAGCCCGAACCCTAACCCTAACCCTTCCCCGAAGCCTGACCCTCACCCGTCCCCTAATCCTAACCCGTACGCTGACACTAACCCGTGCCCTCACACGTACGCTCCCCCTAAAGCGTTGTCGTACCCTCACCTGGACCCTAAACCGTCCCCGTCCCCTAACCCTAACCCTAGCCCAAACCCTAACCCTAACCCTTCCCCGAAGCCTAACCCTCACCCGTACCATAATCCTAAACCGTACGCTGACACTAACCCGCGCCCTCACACGTACTCTCACCGTAAAGCGTTGTCGTACCCTCAGCTGGACCCTAAACCGTCCCCGTCCCCTAACCCTAACCCTAGCCCGAACCCTAACCCTAACCCTTCCCCGAAGCCTGACCCTCACATGTCCCCTCATCCTAAACCGTACGCTGACACTAACCCGCGCCCTCACACGTACGCTCCCCGTATAGCTTTGTCGTACCCTCACCTGGACCCTAAACCGTCCCCGTCCCCTAACACTAATCCTAGCCCGAACCCTAACCCTAACCCTTCCCCGAAGCCTGACCCTCACCCGTCCCCTAATCCTAACCCGTACGCTGACACTAACCCGCGCCCTCACACGTACGCTCCCCCTAAAGCGTTGTCGTACCGTCACCTGGACCCTAAACCGTCCCCGATCCTAACCCTAACCCTAGCCCGAACCCTAACCCTAACCCTTTCCTGAAGCCCGACCCTCACCCGTCCCCTAATCCTAAACCGTACGCTGACACTAACCCGCGCCCTCACACGTATGCTCCCCCTAAAGCGTTGTCGTACCCTCAGCTGGACCCTAAACCGTCCCCGTCCCCTAACCCTAACCCTAGCCCGAACCCTAACCCTAACACTTCCCCGAAGCCTGACCCTCACCCGTCCCCTAATCCTTACCCGTACACTGACACTAACCCGTGCACTAGCACGTACGCTCCCCCTAAAGCGTTGTCGTACCCTCACCTGGACCCTAAACCGTCCCCGTCCCCTAACCCTAACCCTAGCCCGAACCCTAACCCTAACCCTTCCCCGAAGCCTGACCCTCACCCGTCCCCTAATCCTAACCCGTACGCTGACACTAACCCGCGCCCTCACACGTACGCTCCCCCTAAAGCGTTGTCGTACCCGCACCTGGACCCTAAACCGTCCCCGTCCCCTAACCCTAACCCTAGCCCGAACCCTAACCCTAACCCTTCCCTGAATCCTGACCCTCACCCGTCCCCTAATCCTTACCCGTACGCTGACACTAACCCGTGCCCTCCCACGTACGCTCCCCCTAAAGCGTTGTCGTACCCTCACCTGGACCCTAAACCGTCCCCGTCCCCTAACCCTAACCCTAGCCCGAACCCTAACCCTAAACCTTCCCCGAAGCCTGACCCTCACCCGTCCCCTAATCCTAACCCGTACGCCGACACTAACCCGCGCCCTCACACGTACGCTCCCCCTAAAGCGTTGTCGTACCCTCACCTGGACCCTAAACCGTCCCCGTCCCCTAACCCTAAACCTAGCCCGAACCCTAACCCTAACCCTTCCCCGAAGCCTGACCCTCACCCGTCCCCTAATCCTAACCCGTACGCTGACACTAACCCGCGCCCTCACACGTACGCTCCCCCTAAAGCGTTGTCGTACCCTCACCTGGACCCTAAACCGTCCCCGTCCCCTAACCCTAACCCTAGCCCGAACCCTAACCCTAACCCTTCCCCGAAGCTTGACCCTCACCCGTCCCCTAATCATAACCCGTACGCTGACACTAACCCGCACCCTCACACGTACGCTCCCCCTAAAGCGTTGTCGTACCCTCACCTGGACCCTAAACCGTCCCCGTCCCCTAACCCTAACCCTAGCCCGAACCCTAACCCTAACCCTTCCCCGAAGCCTGACCCTCACCCGTCCCCTCATCCTAAACCGTACGCTGACACTAACCCGCGCCCTCACACGTACGCTCCCCGTATAGCTTTGTCGTACCCTCACCTGGACCCTAAACCGTCCCCGTCCCCTAACACTAATCCTAGCCCGAACCCTAACCCTAACCCTTCCCCGAAGCCTGACCCTCACCCGTCCCCTAATCCTAACCCGTACGCCGACACTAACCCGCGCCCTCACACGTACGCTCCCCCTAAAGCGTTGTCGTACCCTCACCTGGACCCTAAACCGTCCCCGTCCCCTAACCCTAACCCTACCCCGAACCCTAACCCTAACCCTTCCCCGAAGCCTGACCCTCACCCGTCCCCTAATCCTAACCCGTACGCTGACACTAACCCGCACCCTCACACGTACGCTCCCCGTAAAGCGTTGTCGTACCCTCACCTGGACCCTAAACCATCCCCGTCCCCTAACCCTAACCCTAGCCCGAACCCTAATCCTAACCCTTCCCCGAAGCCTGACCCTCACCCGTCCCCTAATCCTAACCCGTACGCCGACACTAACCCGCGCCCTCACACGTACGCTCCCCCTAAAGCGTTGTCGTACCCTCACCTGGACCCTAAACCGTCCCCGTCCCCTAACCCTAACCCTAGCCCGAACCCTAACCCTAACCCTTCCCCGAAGCCTGACCCTCACCCGTCCCCTAATCCTAACCCGTACGCCGACACTAACCCGCGTCCTCACACGTACGCTCCCCCTAAAGCGTTGTCGTACCCTCACCTGGACCCTAAACCGTCCCCGTCCCCTAACCCTAACCCTAGCCCGAACCCTAACCCTAACCCTTCCCCGAAGCCTGACCCTCACCCGTCCCCTAATCCTAACCCGTACGCTGACACTAACCCGCGCCCTCACACGTACGCTCCCCGTAAAGCGTTGTCGTACCCTCACCTGGACCCTAAACCGTCCCCGTCCCCTAACCCTAACCCTAGCCCGAACCCTAATCCTAACCCTTCCCCGAAGCCTGACCCTCACCCGTCCCCTAATCCTAACCCGTACGCTGACACTAACCCGCGCCCTCACACGTACGCTCCCCGTAAAGCGTTGTCGTACCCTCACCTGGACCCTAAACCGTCCCCGTCCCCTAACCCTAACCCTAGCCCGAACCCTAACCCTAACCCTTCCCCGAAGCCTGACCCTCACCCGTCCCCTAATCCTAACCCGTATGCCGACACTAACCCGCGCCCTCACACGTACGCTCCCCCTAAAGCGTTGTCGTACCCTCACCTGGACCCTAAACCGTCGCCGTCCCCTAACCCTAACCCTAGCCCAAAACCTAACCCTAACCCTTCCCCGAAGCCTGACCTTCACCCGTCCCCTAATCCTAAACCGTACGCTGACACTAACCCGCGCCCTCACACGTACGCTCCCCGTAAAGCGTTGTCGTACCCTCAGCTGGACCCTAAACCGTCCCCGTCCCCTAACCCTAACCCTAGCCCAAACCCTAACCCTAACCCTTCCCGGAAGCCTGACCCTCAACCGTCCCCTAATCCTTACCCGTACGCTGACACTAACCCGTGCCCTAGCACGTACGCTCCCCCTAAAGCGTTGTCATACCCTCACCTGGACCCTAAACCGTCCCCTAACCCTAACCCTAACCCTAGCCCGAACCCTAACCCTAACCCTTCCCCGAAGCCTGACCCTCACCCGTCCCCTCATCCTAAACCGTACGCTGACACTAACCCGCGCTCTCACACGTACGCTCCCCGTAAAGCTTTGTCGTACCCTCACCTGGACCCTAAACCGTCCCCGTCCCCTAACCCTAACCCTAGCCCGAACCCTAACCCTAACCGTTCCCCGAAGCCTGACCCTCACCCGTCCCCTAATCCTAACCCGTACGCTGACACTAACCCGCGCCCTCACACGTACGCTCCCCCTAAAGCGTTGTCGTACCCTCACCTGGACCCTAAACCGTCCCCGTCCCCTAACCCTAACCCTAGCCCGAACCCTAACCCTAACCCTTCCCCGAAGCCCGACCCTCACCCGTCCACTAATCATAAACCGTACGCTGACACTAACCCGCGCCCTCACACGTACACTCCCCCTAAAGAGTTGTCGTACCCTCAGCTGGACCCTAAACCGTCCCCGTCCCCTAACCCTAACCCTAGCCCGAACCCTAACCCTAACCCTTCCCCGAAGCCTGACCCTCACCCGTCCCCTAATCCTTACCCGTACGCTGACACTAACCCGTGCACTAGCACGTACGCTCCCCCTAAAGCGTTGTCGTACCCTCACCTGGACCCTAAACCGTCCCCGTCCCCTAACCCTAACCCTAGCCCGAACCCTAACCCTAACCCTTCCCCGAAGCCTGACCCTCACCCGTCCCCTAATCATAACTCGTACGCTGACACTAACCCGCACCCTCACACGTACGCTCCCCCTAAAGCGTTGTCATACCCTCACCTGGACCCTAAACCGTCCCCGTCCCCTAACCCTAACCCTAGCCCGAACCCTAACCCTAAACCTTCCCCGAAGCCTGACCCTCACTCGTCCCCTAATCCTAACCCGTACGCTGACACTAACCCGCGCCCTCACACGTACGCTCCCCCTAAAGCGTTGTCGTACCCTCACCTGGACCCTAAACCGTCCCCGTCCCCTAACCCTAACCCTAGCCCGAACCCTAACCCTAACCCTTCCCCGAAGCCTGACCCTCACCCGTCCCCTAATCCTAAACCGTACGCTGACACTAACCCGCGCCCTCACACGTACGCTCCCCCTAAAGCGTTGTTGTACCCTCACCTGGACCCTAAACCGTCCCCGTCCCCTAAACCTAACCCTAGCCCGAACCCTAACCCTAACCCTTCCCCGAAGTCTGACCCTCACCCGTCCCCTAATCCTAACCCGTACGCTGACACTAACCCGCGCCCTCACACATACGCTCCCCCTAAAGCGTTGTCGTACCCTCACCTGGACCCTAAACCGTCCCCGTCCCCTAACCCTAACCCTAGCCCGAACCCTAACCCTAACCCTTCCCCGAAGCCTGACCCTCACCCGTCCCCTAATACTAACCCGTACGCTGACACTAACCCGCGCCCTCACACGTACGCTCCCCCTAAAGCGTTGTCGTACCCTCACCTGGACCCTAAACCGTCCCCGTCCCCTAACCCTAACCCTAGCCCGATCCCTAACCCTAACCCTTCCCCGAAGCCTGACCCTAACCCGTCCCCTAATCCTAACCCATACACTGACACTAACCCGCGCCCTCACACAGACGCTCCCCCTAAAGCGTTGTCGTACCCTCACCTGGACCCTAAACCGTCCCCGTCCCCTAACCCTAACCCTAGCCCGAACCCTAACCCTAACCGGTCCCCGAAACCTGACCCTCACCCGTCCCCTAATCCTAACCCGTACGCTGACACTATCCCGCGCCCTCACACGTACGCTCCCCCTAAAGCGTTGTCGTACCCTCACCTGGACCCTAAACCGTCCCCGTCCCCTAACCCTAACCCTAGCCCGAACACTAACCCTAAACCTTCCCCGAAGCCTGACCCTCACCCGTCCCCTAATCCTAACCCGTACGCTGACACTAACCAGCGCCCTCACACGTACGTTCCCCTAAAGCGTTGTCGTACCCTCACCTGAACCCTAAACCGTCCCCGTCCCCTAACCCTAACCCTAGCCCGATCCCTAACCCTAACCCTTCCCCGAAGCCTAACCCTCACCTGTCCCATAATCCTAACCCGTACGGTGACACTAACCCGTGCCCTCACACGTACGATACCCCTAAAGCGTTGGCGTACCCTCACCTGGACCCTAAACCGTCCCTGTCCCCTAACCCTAACCCTAGCCCGAACCCTAACCCTAACCCTTCCCCGAAACCTGACCCTCACCCGTCCCCTAATCCTAATCCGTAAGCTGACACTAGCCCGCGCCCTCACACGTACGCTCCCCCTAAAGCGTTGTCGTACCCTCACATGGACCCTAAACCGTCCCCGTCCCCTAACCCTAACCCTAACCCGAACCCTAACCCTAACCCTTCCCCGAAGCCTGACCCTCACCCGTCCCCTAATCCTAACCCGTACGCTGACACTAACCCGCGCCCTCATACGTACGCTCCCCCTAAAGCGTTGTCGTACCCTCACCTGGACCCTAAACCTTCCCCATCCCCTAACCCTAATCCTAGCCCGAACCCTAACCCTAACCCTTCCCCGAAGCCTGACCCTCACCCGTCCCCTAATCCTAAACCGTACGCTGACCCTAACCCGCGCCCTCACACGTACGCTCCCCCTAAAGCGTTGTCGTACCCTCACCTGGACCCTAAACCGTCCCCGTCCCCTAACCCTAACCCTAGCCCGAACCCTAACCCTAACCCTTCCCCGAAGCCTGACCCTCACCCGTCCCCTAATCCTAACCCGTACGCTGACACTAACCCGCACTCTCACACGTACGCTCCCCCTAAAGCGTTGTCGTACCCTCAGCTGGACCCTAAACCGTCCCCGTCCCCTAACCCTAACCCTAGCCCGAACCCTAACCCTAACCCTTCCCCGAAGCCTGACCCTCACCCGTCCCCTAATCCTAACCCGTACGCTGACACTAACCCGCGCCCTCACACGTACGCTCCCCGGAAAGCGTTGTCGTACCCTCAGCTGGACCCTAAACCGTCCCCGTCCCCTAACCCTAACCCTAGCCCGAACCCTAACCCTAACCCTTCCCCGAAGCCTGACCCTCACCCGTCCCCTAATCCTAACCCGTACGCTGACACTAACCCGCGCCCTCACACGTACGCTCCCCCTAAAGCGTTATCGTACCCTCACCTGGACCCTAAACCGTCCCCGTCCCCTAACCCTAACCCTAGCCCGAACCATAACCCTAATCCTTCCCCGAAGCCTGACCCTCACTCGTCCCCTAATCCTAACCCGTACGCTGACACTAACCCGCGCCCTCACACGTACGCTCCCCCTAAAGCGTTGTCGTACCCTCACGTGGACCCTAAACCGTCCCTGTCCCCTAACACTAACCCTAGCCCGAACCCTAACCCTAACCCTTCCCCGAAGCCTGACCCTCACCCGTCCCATAATCCTAACCCGTACGCTGACACTATCCCGCGCCCTCACACGTACGCTCCCCCTAAAGCGTTGTAGTACCCTCACCTAGACCCTAAACCATCCCCGTCCCCTAACCCTAACCCTAGCCCGAACCCTAACCCTAACCCTTCCCCGAAGCCTGACCCTCACCCGTCCCCTAATCCTAACCCGTACGCTGACACTAACCCGCACTCTCACACGTACGCTCCCCCTAAAGCGTTGTCGTACCCTCACCTGGACCCTAAACCGTCCCCGTCCCCTAACCCTAACCCTAGCCCGAACCCTAACCCTAACCCTTCCCCGAAGCCTGACCCTCACCCGTCCCCTAATCCTAACCCGTACGCTGACACTAACCCGCGCCCTCACACGTACGCTCCCCCTAAAGCATTGTCATGCCCTCACCTGCACCCTAAACCGTCCCCGTCCCCTAACCCTAACCCTAGCCCGAACCCTAACCCTAACCCTTCCCCGAAGCCTGACCCTCACTCGTCCCCTAATCCTAACCCGTACGCTGACACTAACCCGCGCCCTCACACGTACGCTCCCCCTAAAGCGTTGTCGTACCCTCACGTGGACCCTAAACCGTCCCTGTCCCCTAACTCTAACCCTAGCCCGAACCCTAACCCTAACCGTTCCCCGAAGCCTGACCCTCACCCGTCCCATAATCCTAACCCGTACGCTGACACTATCCCGCGCCCTCACACGTACGCTCCCCCTAAAGCGTTGTAGTACCCTCACCTAGACCCTAAACCATCCCCGTCCCCTAACCCTAACCCTAGCCCGAACCCTAACCCTAACCCTTCCCCGAAGCCTGACCCTCACCCGTCCCCTAATCCTAACCCGTACGCTGACACTAACCCGCACTCTCACACGAACGCTCCCCCTAAAGCGTTGTCGTACCCTCACCTGGACCCTAAACCGTCCCCGTCCCCTAACCCTAACCCTAGCCCGAACCCTAACCCTAACCCTTCCCCGAAGCCTGACCCTCACCCGTCCCCTAATCCTAACCCGTACGCTGACACTAACCCGCGCCCTCACACATACGCTCCCCCTAAAGCGTTGTCGTACCCTCACCTGGACCCTAAACCGTCCCCGTCCCCTAACCCTAACCCTAGCCCGAACCCTAACCCTAACCCTTCCCCGAAGCCTGACCCTCACCCGTCCCCTAATCCTAACCCGTACGCTGACACTAACCCGCGCCCTCACACGTACGCTCCCCCTAAAGCGTTGTCGTACCCTCACCTGGACCCTAAACCGTCCCCGTCCCCTAACCCTAACCCTAGCCCGATCCCTAACCCTAACCCTTCCCCGAAGCCTGACCCTAACCCGTCCCCTAATCCTAACCCATACACTGACACTAACCCGCGCCCTCACACAGACGCTCCCCCTAAAGCGTTGTCGTACCCTCACCTGGACCCTAAACCGTCCCCGTCCCCTAATCCTAACCCTAGCCCGAACCCTAACCCTAACCCTTCCCCGAAGCCTGACCCTCACCCGTCCCCTAATCCTAACCCGTACGCTGACACTATCCCGCGCCCTCACACGTACGCTCCCCCTAAAGCGTTGTCGTACCCTCACCTGGACCCTAAAACGTCCCCGTCCCCTAACCCTAACCCTAGCCCGAACACTAACCCTAACCCTTCCCCGAAGCCTGACCCTCACCCGTCCCCTAATCCTAACCCGTACGCTGACACTAACCAGCGCCCTCACACGTACGTTCCCCTAAAGCGTTGTCGTACCCTCACCTGAACCCTAAACCGTCCCCGTCCCCTAACCCTAACCCTAGCCCGATCCCTAACCCTAACCCTTCCCCGAAGCCTAACCCTCACCTGTCCCATAATCCTAACCCGTACGGTGACACTAACCCGTGCCCTCACACGTACGATACCCCTAAAGCGTTGTCGTACCCTCACCTGGACCCTAAACCGTCCCTGTCCCCTAACCCTAACCCTAGCCCGAACCCTAACCCTAACCCTTCCCCGAAACCTGACCCTCACCCGTCCCCTAATCCTAATCCGTACGCTGACACTAGCCCGCGCCCTCACACGTACGCTCCCCCTAAAGCGTTGTCGTACCCTCACGTGGACCCTAAACCGTCCCCGTCCCCTAACCCTAACCCTAACCCGAACCCTAACCCTAACCCTTCCCCGAAGCCTGACCCTCACCCGTCCCCTAATCCTAACCCGTACGCTGACACTAACCCGCGCCCTCATACGTACGCTCCCCCTAAAGCGTTGTCGTACCCTCACCTTGACCCTAAACCATCCCCATCCCCTAACCCTAATCCTAGCCCGAACCCTAACCCTAACCCTTCCCCGAAGCCTGACCCTCACCCGTCTCCTAATCCTAAACCGTACGCTGACCCTAACCCGCGCCCTCACACGTACGCTCCCCCTAAAGCGTTGTCGTACCCTCACCTGGACCCTAAACCGTCCCCGTCCCCTAACCCTAACCCTAGCCCGAACCCTAACCCTAACCCTTCCCCGAAGCCTGACCCTCACCCGTCCCCTAATCCTAACCCGTACGCTGACACTAACCCGCACTCTCACACGTACGCTCCCCCTAAAGCGTTGTCATACCCTCACCTGCACCCTAAACCGTCCCCGTCCCCTAACCCTAACCCTAGCCCGAACCCTAACCCTAACCCTTCCCCGAAGCCTGACCCTCACCCGTTCCCTAATCCTAACCCGTACGCTGACACTAACCCGCGCCCTCACACGTATGCTCCCCCTAAAGCGTTGTCGTACCCTCACCTGGACCCTAAACCGTCCCCGTCCCCTAACCCTAACCCTAGCCCGAACCCTAACCCTAACCCTTCCCCGAAGCCTGACCCTCACCCGTCCCCTAATCCTAACCCGTACGCTGACACTAACCCGCGCCCTCACACGTACGCTCCCCCTAAAGCTTTGTCGTACCCTCACCTGGACCCTAAACCGTCCCCGTCCCCTAACCCTAACTCTAGCCCGAACCCTAACCCTAACCCTTCCCGGAAGCCTAACCCTCACCCGTCCCCTAATCCTAAACCGTATGCCGACACTAACCCGCGCCCTCACACGTACGCTCCCCCTAAAGCGTTGTCGTACCCTCACCTGGACCCTAAACCGTCCCCGTCCCCTAACCCTAACCCTAGCCCGAACCCTAACCCTAACCCTTCCCCGAAGCCTGACCCTCACCCGTCCCCTAATCCTAACCCGTACGCTGACACTAACCCGCGCTCTCACACGTACGCTCCCCGGAAAGCGTTGTCGTACCCTCAGCTGGACCCTAAACCGTCCCCGTCCCCTAACCCTAACCCTAGCCCGAACCCTAACCCTAACCCTTCCCCGAAGCCTGACCCTCACCCGTCCCCTAATCCTAACCCGTACGCTGACACTAACCCGCGCCCTCACACGTACGCTCCCCCTAAAGCGTTGTCGTACCCTCACCTGGACCCTAAACCGTCCCCGTCCCCTAACCCTAACCCTAGCCCGAACCATAACCCTAACCCTTCCCCGAAGCCTGACCCTCACTCGTCCCCTAATCCTAACCCGTACGCTGACACTAACCCGCGCCCTCACACGTACGCTCCCCCTAAAGCGTTGTCGTACCCTCACGTGGACCCTAAACCGTCCCTGTCCCCTAACACTAACCCTAGCCCGAACCCTAACCCTAACCCTTCCCCGAAGCCTGACCCTCACCCGTCCCCTATTCCTAACCCGTACGCTGACACTATCCCGCGCCCTCACACGTACGCTCCCCCTAAAGCGTTGTCGTACCCTCACCTGGACCCTAAAGCGTCCCCTAACCCTAACCCTAACCCTAGCCCGATCCCTAACCCTAACCCTTCCCCGAAGCCTAACCCTCACCCGTCCCATAATCCTAACCCGTACGCTGACACTAACCCGCGCCCTCACACGTACGCCCCCACTAAAGCGTTGTCGTACCCTCACGTGGACCCTAAACCGTCCCCGTCCCCTAACCCTAACCCTAGCCCGAACCCTAACCCTAACCCTTCCCCGAAGCCTGACCCTAACCCGTCCCCTAATCCTAACCCGTACGCTGACACTAACCCGCACCCTCACACGTACGCTCCCCCTAAAGCGTTGTCGTACCCTCACCTGCACCCTAAACCGTCCCCGTCCCCTAACCCTAACCCTAGCCCGAACCCTAACCCTAACCCTTCCCCGAAGCCTGACCCTCACCCGTCCCCTAATCCTAACCCGTACGCTGACACTAACCCGCGCCCTCACACGTGCGCTCCCACTAAAGCGTTGTCGTACCCTCACGTGGACCCTAAACCGTCCCCGTCCCCTAACCCTAACCCTAGCCCGAACCCTAACCCTAACCCTTCCCCGAAGCCTGACCCTAACCCGTCCCCTAATCCTAACCCGTACGCTGACACTAACCCGCACCCTCACACGTACGCTCCCCCTAAAGCGTTGTCGTACCCTCACCTGCACCCTAAACCGTCCCCGTCCCCTAACCCTAACCCTAGCCCGAACCCTAACCCTAACCCTTCCCCGAAGCCTGACCCTCACCCGTCCCCTAATCCTAACTCGTACGCTGACACTAACCCGCGCCCTCACAGGTACGCTCACCCTAAAGCGTTGTCGTACCCTCACCTGGACCCTAAACCGTCCCCGTCCCCTAACCCTAACCCTAGCCCGAACCCTAACCCTAACCCTTCCCCGAAGCCTGACCCTCACCCGTCCCCTAATCCTAACCCGTACGCCGACACTAACCCGCGCCCTCACACGTACGCTCCCCCTAAAGCGTTGTCGTACCCTCACCTGGACCCTAAACCGTCCCCGTCCCCTAACCCTAACCCTAGCCCGAACCCTAACCCTAACCCTTCCCCGAAGCCTGACCCTCACCCGTCACCTAATCCTAAACCGTACGCTGACACTAACCCGCGCCCTCACACGTACGCTCCCCCTAAAGCGTTGTCGTACCCTCACCTGGACCCTAAACCGTCCCCGTCCCCTAACCCTAACCCTAGCCCGAACCCTAACCCTAACCCTTCCCCGAAGCCTGACCCTCACCCGTCCCCTAATCCTAACCCGTACGCTGACACTAACCCGCGCCCTCACACGTACGCTCCCCCTAAAGCTTTGTCGTACCCTCACCTGGACCCTAAACCGTCCCCGTCCCCTAACCCTAACTCTAGCCCGAACCCTAACCCTAACCCTTCCCCGAAGCCTAACCCTCACCCGTCCCCTAATCCTAAACCGTATGCCGACACTAACCCGCGCCCTCACACGTACGCTCCCCCTAAAGCGTTGTCGTACCCTCACCTGGACCCTAAACCGTCCCCGTCCCCTAACCCTAACCCTAGCCCGAACCCTAACCCTAACCCTTCCCCGAAGCCTGACCCTCACCCGTCCCCTAATCCTAACCCGTACGCTGACACTAACCCGCGCCCTCACACGTACGCTCCCCGGAAAGCGTTGTCGTACCCTCAGCTGGACCCTAAACCGTCCCCATCCCCTAACCCTAACCCTAGCCCGAACCCTAACCCTAACCCTTCCCCGAAGCCTGACCCTCACCCGTCCCCTAATCCTAACCCGTACGCTGACACTAACCCGCACTCTCACACGTACGCTCCCCCTAAAGCGTTGTCGTACCCTCACCTGGACCCTAAAGCGTCCCCGTCCCCTAACCCTAACCCTAGCCAGAACCCTAACCCTAACCCTTCCCCGAAGCCTGACCCTCACCCGTCCCCTAATCCTAACCCGTACGCTGACACTAACCCGCGCCCTCACACATACGCTCCCCCTAAAGCGTTGTCGTACCCTCACCTGGACCCTAAACCGTCCCCGTCCCCTAACCCTAACCCTAGCCCGAACTCTAACCCTAACCCTTCCCCGAAGCCTGACCCTCACCCGTCCCCTAATCCTAACCCGTACGCTGACACTAACCCGCGCCCTCACACGTACGCTCCCCCTAAAGCGTTGTCGTACCCTCACCTGGACCCTAAACCGTCCCCGTCCCCTAACCCTAACCCTAGCCCGATCCCTAACCCTAACCCTTCCCCGAAGCCTGACCCTAACCCGTCCCCTAATCCTAACCCATACACTGACACTAACCCGCGCCCTCACACAGACGCTCCCCCTAAAGCGTTGTCGTACCCTCACCTGGACCCTAAACCGTCCCCGTCCCCTAACCCTAACCCTAGCCCGAACCCTAACCCTAACCGGTCCCCGAAGCCTGACCCTCACCCGTCCCCTAATCCTAACCCGTACGCTGACACTATCCCGCGCCCTCACACGTACGCTCCCCCTAAAGCGTTGTCGTACCCTCACCTGGACCCTAAACCGTCCCCGTCCCCTAACCCTAACCCTAGACCGAACACTAACCCTAACCCTTCCCCGAAGCCTGACCCTCACCCGTCCCCTAATCCTAACCCGTACGCTGACACTAACCAGCGCCCTCACACGTACGCTCCCCCTAAAGCGTTGTCGTACCCTCACCTGAACCCTAAACCGTCCCCGTCCCCTAACCCTAACCCTAGCCCGATCCCTAACCCTAACCCTTCCCCGAAGCCTAACCCTCACCTGTCCCATAATCCTAACCCGTACGGTGACACTAACCCGCGCCCTCACACGTACGATACCCCTAAAGCGTTGTCGTACCCTCACCTGGACCCTAAACCGTCCCTGTCCCCTAACCCTAACCCTAGCCCGAACCCTAACCCTAACCCTTCCCCGAAACCTGACCCTCACCCGTCCCCTAATCCTAATCCGTACGCTGACACTAGCCCGCGCCCTCACACGTACGCTCCCCCTAAAGCGTTGTCGTACCCTCACGTGGACCCTAAACCGTCCCCGTCCCCTAACCCTAACCCTAACCCGAACCCTAACCCTAACACTTCCCCGAAGCCTGACCCTCACCCGTCCCCTAATCCTAACCCGTACGCTGACACTAACCCGCGCCCTCACACGTACACTCCCACTAAAGCGTTGTCGTACCCTCACGTGGACCCTAAACCGTCCCCGTCCCCTAACCCTAACCCTAGCCCGAACCCTAACCCTAACCCTTCCCCGAAGCCTGACCCTAACCCGTCCCCTAATCCTAACCCATACACTGACACTAACCCGCGCCCTCACACAGACGCTCCCCCTAAAGCGTTGTCGTACCCTTACCTGGACCCTAAACCGTCCCCGTCCCCTAACCTAACCCTAGCCCGATCCCTAACCCTAACCCTTCCCCGAAGCCTAACCCTCACCCGTCCCATAATCCTAACCCGTACGCTGACACTAACCCGCGAACTCACACGTACGATCCCCCTAAAGCGTTGTCGTATCCTCACCTGGACCCTAAACCGTCCCTGTCCCCTAACCCTAACCCTAGCCCGAACCCTAACCCTAACCCTTCCCCGAAACCTGACCCTCACCCGTCCCCTAATCCTAACCCGTACGCTGACACTATCCCGCGCCCTCACACGTACGCTCCCCCTAAAGCGTTGTCGTACCCTCACGTGGACCCTAAACCGTCCCCGTCCCCTAACCCTAACCCTAGCCCGATCCCTAACCCTAACCCTTCCCCGAAGCCTGACCCTCACCCGTCCCCTAATCCTAACCCGTACGCTGACACTATCCCGCGCCCTCACACGTACGCTCCCCCTAAAGCGTTGTTGTACCCTCACCTAGACCCTAAACCGTCCCCGTCCCCTAACCCTAACCCTAGCCCGAACCCTAACCCTAACCCTTCCCCGAAGCCTGACCCTCACCCGTCCCCTAATCCTAACCCGTACGCTGACACTAACCCGCGCCCTCACACGTACGCTCCCCGGAAAGCGTTGTCGTACCCTCAGCTGGACCCTAAACCGTCCCCGTCCCCTAACCCTAACCCTAGCCCGAACCCTAACCCTAACCCTTCCCCGAAGCCTGACCCTCACCCGTCCCCTAATCCTAACCCGTACGCTGACACTAACCCGCGCCCTCACACGTACGCTCCCCCTAAAGCGTTGTCGTACCCTCACCTGGACCCTAAACCGTCCCCGTCCCCTAACCCTAACCCTAGCCCGAACCATAACCCTAACCCTTCCCCGAAGCCTGACCCTCACTCGTCCCCTAATCCTAACCCGTACGCTGACACTAACCCGCGCCCTCACACGTACGCTCCCCCTAAAGCGTTGTCGTACCCTCACGTGGACCCTAAACCGTCCCTGTCCCCTAACACTAACCCTAGCCCGAACCCTAACCCTAACCCTTCCCCGAAGCCTGACCCTCACCCGTCCCCTATTCCTAACCCGTACGCTGACACTATCCCGCGCCCTCACACGTACGCTCCCCCTAAAGCGTTGTCGTACCCTCACCTGGACCCTAAAGCGTCCCCTAACCCTAACCCTAACCCTAGCCCGATCCCTAACCCTAACCCTTCCCCGAAGCCTAACCCTCACCCGTCCCATAATCCTAACCCGTACGCTGACACTAACCCGCGCCCTCACACGTACGCCCCCACTAAAGCGTTGTCGTACCCTCACGTGGACCCTAAACCGTCCCCGTCCCCTAACCCTAACCCTAGCCCGAACCCTAACCCTAACCCTTCCCCGAAGCCTGACCCTAACCCGTCCCCTAATCCTAACCCGTACGCTGACACTAACCCGCACCCTCACACGTACGCTCCCCCTAAAGCGTTGTCGTACCCTCACCTGCACCCTAAACCGTCCCCGTCCCCTAACCCTAACCCTAGCCCGAACCCTAACCCTAACCCTTCCCCGAAGCCTGACCCTCACCCGTCCCCTAATCCTAACTCGTACGCTGACACTAACCCGCGCCCTCACAGGTACGCTCACCCTAAAGCGTTGTCGTACCCTCACCTGGACCCTAAACCGTCCCCGTCCCCTAACCCTAACCCTAGCCCGAACCCTAACCCTAACCCTTCCCCGAAGCCTGACCCTCACCCGTCCCCTAATCCTAACCCGTACGCCGACACTAACCCGCGCCCTCACACGTACGCTCCCCCTAAAGCGTTGTCGTACCCTCACCTGGACCCTAAACCGTCCCCGTCCCCTAACCCTAACCCTAGCCCGAACCCTAACCCTAACCCTTCCCCGAAGCCTGACCCTCACCCGTCACCTAATCCTAAACCGTACGCTGACACTAACCCGCGCCCTCACACGTACGCTCCCCCTAAAGCGTTGTCGTACCCTCACCTGGACCCTAAACCGTCCCCGTCCCCTAACCCTAACCCTAGCCCGAACCCTAACCCTAACCCTTCCCCGAAGCCTGACCCTCACCCGTCCCCTAATCCTAACCCGTACGCTGACACTAACCCGCGCCCTCACACGTACGCTCCCCCTAAAGCTTTGTCGTACCCTCACCTGGACCCTAAACCGTCCCCGTCCCCTAACCCTAACTCTAGCCCGAACCCTAACCCTAACCCTTCCCCGAAGCCTAACCCTCACCCGTCCCCTAATCCTAAACCGTATGCCGACACTAACCCGCGCCCTCACACGTACGCTCCCCCTAAAGCGTTGTCGTACCCTCACCTGGACCCTAAACCGTCCCCGTCCCCTAACCCTAACCCTAGCCCGAACCCTAACCCTAACCCTTCCCCGAAGCCTGACCCTCACCCGTCCCCTAATCCTAACCCGTACGCTGACACTAACCCGCGCCCTCACACGTACGCTCCCCGGAAAGCGTTGTCGTACCCTCAGCTGGACCCTAAACCGTCCCCATCCCCTAACCCTAACCCTAGCCCGAACCCTAACCCTAAACCTTCCCCGAAGCCTGACCCTCACCCGTCCCCTAATCCTAACCCGTACGCTGACACTAACCCGCACTCTCACACGTACGCTCCCCCTAAAGCGTTGTCGTACCCTCACCTGGACCCTAAAGCGTCCCCGTCCCCTAACCCTAACCCTAGCCAGAACCCTAACCCTAACCCTTCCCCGAAGCCTGACCCTCACCCGTCCCCTAATCCTAACCCGTACGCTGACACTAACCCGCGCCCTCACACATACGCTCCCCCTAAAGCGTTGTCGTACCCTCACCTGGACCCTAAACCGTCCCCGTCCCCTAACCCTAACCCTAGCCCGAACTCTAACCCTAACCCTTCCCCGAAGCCTGACCCTCACCCGTCCCCTAATCCTAACCCGTACGCTGACACTAACCCGCGCCCTCACACGTACGCTCCCCCTAAAGCGTTGTCGTACCCTCACCTGGACCCTAAACCGTCCCCGTCCCCTAACCCTAACCCTAGCCCGATCCCTAACCCTAACCCTTCCCCGAAGCCTGACCCTAACCCGTCCCCTAATCCTAACCCATACACTGACACTAACCCGCGCCCTCACACAGACGCTCCCCCTAAAGCATTGTCGTACCCTCACCTGGACCCTAAACCGTCCCCGTCCCCTAACCCTAACCCTAGCCCGAACCCTAACCCTAACCGGTCCCCGAAGCCTGACCCTCACCCGTCCC
This sequence comes from Grampus griseus, assembly GCF_964374135.1. NCBI lineage: Eukaryota > Metazoa > Chordata > Mammalia > Artiodactyla > Delphinidae > Grampus > Grampus griseus. Next base: position 3,846 of record NW_028132914.1, on the reverse strand, counting down.
CTAATCCTAACCCGTACGCTGACACTATCCCGCGCCCTCACACGTACGCTCCCCCTAAAGCGTTGTCGTACCCTCACCTGGACCCTAAACCGTCCCCGTCCCCTAACCCTAACCCTAGACCGAACACTAACCCTAACCCTTCCCCGAAGCCTGACCCTCACCCGTCCCCTAATCCTAACCCGTACGCTGACACTAACCAGCGCCCTCACACGTACGCTCCCCCTAAAGCGTTGTCGTACCCTTACCTGAACCCTAAACCGTCCCCGTCCCCTAACCCTAACCCTAGCCCGATCCCTAACCCTAACCCTTCCCCGAAGCCTAACCCTCACCTGTCCCATAATCCTAACCCGTACGGTGACACTAACCCGCGCCCTCACACGTACGATACCCCTAAAGCGTTGTCGTACCCTCACCTGGACCCTAAACCGTCCCTGTCCCCTAACCCTAACCCTAGCCCGAACCCTAACCCTAACCCTTCCCCGAAACCTGACCCTCACCCGTCCCCTAATCCTAATCCGTACGCTGACACTAGCCCGCGCCCTCACACGTACGCTCCCCCTAAAGCGTTGTCGTACCCTCACGTGGACCCTAAACCGTCCCCGTCCCCTAACCCTAACCCTAACCCGAACCCTAACCCTAACACTTCCCCGAAGCCTGACCCTCACCCGTCCCCTAATCCTAACCCGTACGCTGACACTAACCCGCGCCCTCACACGTACACTCCCACTAAAGCGTTGTCGTACCCTCACGTGGACCCTAAACCGTCCCCGTCCCCTAACCCTAACCCTAGCCCGAACCCTAACCCTAACCCTTCCCCGAAGCCTGACCCTAACCCGTCCCCTAATCCTAACCCATACACTGACACTAACCCGCGCCCTCACACAGACGCTCCCCCTAAAGCGTTGTCGTACCCTTACCTGGACCCTAAACCGTCCCCGTCCCCTAACCTAACCCTAGCCCGATCCCTAACCCTAACCCTTCCCCGAAGCCTAACCCTCACCCGTCCCATAATCCTAACCCGTACGCTGACACTAACCCGCGAACTCACACGTACGATCCCCCTAAAGCGTTGTCGTATCCTCACCTGGACCCTAAACCGTCCCTGTCCCCTAACCCTAACCCTAGCCCGAACCCTAACCCTAACCCTTCCCCGAAACCTGACCCTCACCCGTCCCCTAATCCTAACCCGTACGCTGACACTATCCCGCGCCCTCACACGTACGCTCCCCCTAAAGCGTTGTCGTACCCTCACGTGGACCCTAAACCGTCCCCGTCCCCTAACCCTAACCCTAGCCCGATCCCTAACCCTAACCCTTCCCCGAAGCCTGACCCTCACCCGTCCCCTAATCCTAACCCGTACGCTGACACTATCCCGCGCCCTCACACGTACGCTCCCCCTAAAGCGTTGTTGTACCCTCACCTAGACCCTAAACCGTCCCCGTCCCCTAACCCTAACCCTAGCCCGAACCCTAACCCTAACCCTTCCCCGAAGCCTGACCCTCACCCGTCCCCTAATCCTAACCCGTACGCTGACACTAACCCGCGCCCTCACACGTACGCTCCCCCTAAAGCCTTGTCGTACCCTCACCTGGACCCTAAACCGTCCCCGTCCCCTAACCCTAACCCTAGCCCGAACCCTAACCCTAACACTTCCCCGAAGCCTGACCCTCACCCGTCCCCTAATCCTAACCCGTACGCTGACACTAACCCACGCCCTCATACGTACGCTCCCCCTAAAGCGTTGTCGTACCCTCACCTGGACCCTAAACCATCCCCGTCCCCTAACCCTAATCCTAGCCCGAACCCTAACCCTAACCCTTCCCCGAAGCCTGACCCTCACCCGTCCCCTAATCCTAAACCGTACGCTGACACTAACCCGCGCCCTCACACGTACGCTCCCCCTAAAGCGTTGTCATACCCTCACCTGCACCCTAAACCGTCCCCGTCCCCTAACCCTAACCCTAGCCCGAACCCTAACCCTAACCCTTCCCCGAAGCCTGACCCTCACCCGTCCCCTAATCCTAACCCGTACGCTGACACTAACCCGCGCCCTCACACGTATGCTCCCCCTAAAGCGTTGTCGTACCCTCACCTGGACCCTAAACCGTCCCCGTCCCCTAACCCTAACCCTAGCCCGAACCCTAACCCTAACCCTTCCCCGAAGCCTGACCCTCACCCGTCCCCTAATCCTAACCCGTACGCTGACACTAACCCGCGCCCTCACACGTACGCTCCCCCTAAAGCTTTGTCGTACCCTCACCTGGACCCTAAACCGTCCCCGTCCCCTAACCCTAACTCTAGCCCGAACCCTAACCCTAACCCTTCCCCGAAGCCTAACCCTCACCCGTCCCCTAATCCTAAACCGTATGCCGACACTAACCCGCGCCCTCACACGTACGCTCCCCCTAAAGCGTTGTCGTACCCTCACCTGGACCCTAAACCGTCCCCGTCCCCTAACCCTAACCCTAGCCCGAACCCTAACCCTAACCCTTCCCCGAAGCCTGACACTCACCCGTCCCCTAATCCTAACCCGTACGCTGACACTAACCCGCGCCCTCACACGTACGCTCCCCGGAAAGCGTTGTCGTACCCTCAGCTGGAACCTAAACCGTCCCCGTCCCCTAACCCTAACCCTAGCCCGAACCCTAACCCTAACCCTTCCCCAAAGCCTGACCCTCACCCGTCCCCTAATCCTAACCCGTACGCTGACACTAACCCGCGCCCTCACACGTACGCTCCCCCTAAAGCGTTGTCGTACCCTCACCTGGACCCTAAACCGTCCCCGTCCCCTAACCCTAACCCTAGCCCGAACCATAACCCTAACCCTTCCCCGAAGCCTGACCCTCACTCGTCCCCTAATCCTAACCCGTACGCTGACACTAACCCGCGCCCTCACACGTACGCTCCCCCTAAAGCGTTGTCGTACACTCACGTGGACCCTAAACCGTCCCTGTCCCCTAACACTAACCCTAGCCCGAACCCTAACCCTAACCCTTCACCGAAGCCTGACCCTCACCCGTCCCCTAATCCTAACCCGTACGCTGACACTATCCCGCGCCCTCACACGTACGCTCCCCCTAAAGCATTGTAGTACCCTCACCTAGACCCTAAACCGTCCCCGTCCCCTAACCCTAACCCTAGCCCGAACCCTAACCCTAACCCTTCCCCGAAGCCTGACTCTCACCCGTCCCCTAATCCTAACCCGTACGCTGACACTAACCCGATCCCTCACACGTACGCTCCCTCTAAAGCGTTGTCGTACCCTCACGTGGACCCTAAACCGTCCCCGTCCCCTAACCCTAACCCTAGCCCGAACCCTAACCCTAACCCTTCCCCGAAGCCTGACCTCACCCGTCCCCTAATCCTAACCCGTACGCTGACACTAACCCGCGCCCTCACACGTACGCTCCCCCTAAAGCGTTGTCGTACCCTCACCTGGACCCTAAAGCGTCCCCTAACCCTAACCCTAACCCTAGCCCGATCCCTAACCCTAACCCTTCCCCGAAGCCTAACCCTCACCCGTCCCATAATCCTAACCCGTACGCTGACACTAACCCGCGCCCTCACACGTACGCTCCCACTAAAGCGTTGTCGTACCCTCACGTGGACCCTAAACCGTCCCCGTCCCCTAACCCTAACCCTAGCCCGAACCCTAACCCTAACCCTTCCCCGAAGCCTGACCCTAACCCGTCCCCTAATCCTAACCCGTACGCTGACACTAACCCGCACCCTCACACGTACGCTCCCCCTAAAGCGTTGTCGTACCCTCACCTGCACCCTAAACCGTCCCCGTCCCCTAACCCTAACCCTAGCCCGAACCCTAACCCTAACCCTTCCCCGAAGCCT